>NW_017100399.1:6200-26387 GCF_001263275.1 Habropoda laboriosa | reverse complement strand
AAAGAATTGAGAAGAAATGAAAGAAGTGATATTTTTTTTAATGTACCTAAAATGAGCTCTCAAAAGAATTACAAAAGTACTATGCAATTTTCACTTCGTTATTCACTTTGAAATTATACATGGCTCGAAATTTGTTTCCAAAGACAACAATTTTAAAAATTTCCAATTTTTATTTGAAATACAGTGTCAAAATGAAGAATTGAAAGGAAACAATGTTAATGTACCTAAAATGAGCTCTCAAAGGAATAATAAAATTATAGATCCCATTGCTGGCGTAATCAGCCGCCAAGATTATGGTCTTGTTCTGCCAATTGTACTCCTTGGCGTTCTTGTAGCTACAATGTTGACAAACCTAACGGTGAAAAAGTATTAACAATTAGAATTGAATTATTTCAGATAAATGTTCGTGTTTGAAATGTGAGAAATACAAACCTGTGCTAGCTGAAGACAGCACAGTGGTTTCTTTTCTTTTAGTAGATAGCATAACGTCGGCGATACGCCTATGAAGGGTGAAACAGGTGGAAATCCCTTGACGATCCTATAACAACGTCGATACTGGATTGAATTCTTGCATAATTCATAAAACAGCATCGACATCTTTTAGACCTCCATTAAAACATGAGAAGCTCTGAATTAAATATGTATTATAAAATAAACAATATAAAAGAAACGTCGTAAAATAGAAAATCTTCGAAAATGCAGATTTTCATTTTTCAAATTATTCGAAATAAATCTATAGTGTTTCTGTGTTACAAAAATACAAAGCTTCATTTTGCTATTATTTCATTCCACGTGAAAATTAATCAGTATCGAAAGAAATCTACAGTGTTTGCGTGTTATAAAAATACACAGCTTCATTTTAGAGCGAAAGTAGGCACCAAAACGCGATCAAAAAATTCCCACTGTCCCCATATACCGCGATCAAAAAAAGAAAAGAAACACTCAAATTCTGAATTTGTAATTTTGCAATTTTTGGTGAATTAAATTCGACCCAAAAATCGACGTCAATGGAACTTATCTCGTATTATATTTCCAGGACTATATGGACTACTGTATTCCATTCCACGTGAAAATTAATCAGTATCGAAAGAAATTTACAGTGTTTGCATGTTATAAAAATACACAGCTTCATTTTAGAGCGAAAGTAGGCACCAAAACGCGATCAAAAAATTCCTACTGTCCCCATATACCGCGATAAAAAAAAAAGAAAAGAAACACTCAAATTCTGAATTTGTAATTTTGCAATTTTTGGTGAATTAAATTCGACCCAAAAATCGACGTCAATGGAACTTATCTCGTATTATATTTCCAGGACTATATGGACTACTGTATTCCATTCCACGTGAAAATTAATCAGTATCGAAAGAAATCCACGGTGTTTCTCTGTATTATCTCACAAGTTTTCGATACCCGTATATTTTCTTACACTGAAATAGGGGAAGTGTATTTCACCACGATTCATGGGTCTCGTATTGTTCGATCGTAAATTGTACCGTGCTGATCATACCCATTGATGTAGCGACAAAATGTGGTATTATTATACTGTTCAGAGGTGTAGGAAGTGTGAAGCGTGTGCAAGTGCGAGGAATTGGTAAAAATACGAACGATATGAAACACGAGAAAAAATTCCTCGATAATGCAGCAACGTTAATATGTAAATTTTCAAACGAATTATATGTACAATCTGTTTCTTCAATTATTTAACTCTTATTTTTCTTTTCTAATTCCCCCTTTCCAATTTAACCGTTAAATTAAATGAAAAGAAAACGTTCCTCTATACTACGTATGTACATGCACGATGCAAAAACGAGATTTCCATACAACACATTTCTCCAGAATTCTGCTATTTCTTTAAAAAATAATTTCCATCTATTTACAGATGAAATATCGAAAAAGGAATATAACAGAATAGTTTTTTCCTGTATTTTTTACCGGTACACTGTAAATATGATAGATTAAAGTCAGCGGAAGAAAGACAGAAATAGCAGAGTTCGAACTGTTCAACTATCGTGCGATCAATTTTTCAGCTTCGAACAAATGCATTTGCATATATCCAACGGTGTACGGAACACTGAAATGTATACAGTTCATTGCTTCGGGAACGTCGGTGCACCGATAACGTTATAGCGCGCCATAAGATTCGAATGTAAGATATACACATAAATTAATACGTCCACGACGTTATCCGGGGGGAAAAAGAAATTTCTAGAGCAGGTAAACGGATCGTGCTGGTTTTATAGAATAATGCCTCGACGATCACAAATGTGTAATACCTAAAAGTACGATTTGCTTGGAGTAAAATTGACTAAAAATATGGAGCAACATATTTTTCAATTTTTACTTAATTTTGTTATGTTCTATTTTACAAGGAATAGTTCTCAAATGTAAATCCTTGATTTTTATGAAACTTCTAAATGGCGTAATTTAAAACGAAAAAATTTCTTATTTTTTTGTATGTTTGGTGGAATATCTGGGAAATTATTAGATTTAGAGAAATGGATAAAATGTAAAAATTGGTTATTGGTATTATAATATTCGTGTGGCATAATTGAAGCGTGAGTTCAACGTGAAAAAGTGTGAATACATAAAATGTGTTTAATTTCGTTGCAAACTTTTTCTCTTTTACAAGGAATATAAATTCTCAATGTAGGAGTATAAGTTCTCAAATGTGAATCGTTGATTTTTGTGAAACTTATAAATGGCGTAATTTAAAAAGAAAACAATTGTAATTTTTTTCATATATTATGGAATATCTGGGAAATTATTAGATTTAGAAAAATGGGTAAAATGTAAACATTGCTCGTGTGAAATAACGAAAGCGTGAATTCAACGTGAAAAAGTGCGAATATGTAAAGTGTGTTTAAATTTGAAAAAACAGTGAGATTTAACAGTGATATTTTACCGATCACACGAAGATAATTAAAATTTGTCACGCGTATGACACTTGGTTGTTAAATTAAAAAAATAGACGAAGTTACGAGACAGATAATTCGTATTAGAAAGTGTTTACGATTTCTGAAGGAAGCAGTTGTGAAAAGTAGCGAGAAGAAATAGATTTTTTTTTTTGTCAAAGGAAATTTCCTGCTTACTGGAAAATCCCATTCGCACTGATCAATCCAGCATGTTGGAAAGTTCAGTTCGGCCACGTCTAACATTTTCGTAACTTCATTCACTTCACATCGCCGCACGTTTCGCATCAGAATACTCAACTTCAATTTGAAAGTTCATTCCGCTGCGAGGCGGTTCAACGAGCGAAATTAAACAGCGAACTTCAGCGTACAGAGTGTAGACGATTAAATTCTGCTTCAATCAGTTAACAAATTCCGATGCTGCGTATCTACGCGACCCTCTTTATCAACTTTCTCCGCCGCGTTTCTTCCGCGGCACTTCTCGCGATCTCGCGCGCGCGGCACAACTTCCCACTGAAATGTGCACGCTGCTGGAAACCTTCTCGCTAATCAATCTTACGTAGAGTGTTTATCGGTGATCCCTGAATCTTTTTCAAAGTGTTCGATGGGTTTTAGGCTGGTAGAGTTAATAGTAATGCCTTTTCCAGTGTATTGTAGGCGATCGTTGGGGGGAAAATTAATCGGAATAGAAGAGAATAAATTGGAGAATTTTAGTTTTAAGGTTTGGAAGCAAATTACTGCAGATTTTTAATTTTTCGAGGCGAACGATTGCATATTGTTTATTTTCTAATGCAAACGATTGGGAATTTTTAACTTTTCAAAGCGAACGCTTGCAAACTTTTAATTTTCCAAGGCGAACGGTTGCAAATTTTTCAATTCTCCATGCGAACGTTTGCAAATTTCTAATTTTTCAAAACAAACGAATGCGAATTTTTAATTTTTTTAAGAAAACTAAATTTTTTATTTTCCGAAGTGAACGTTTGCAAATTTTTCAATTTTCCATGCGAACGTTTGCAAATTTCTAATTTTTCAAAACAAATGACTGTAAATTTAAAATTTTTCAAAGCATACGATTGCAAATTTCTAACTTTTCAAAGTACACCATTGCAAACTTTTAATTTTCCAAAGCATACCAGTGCAAATTTTCTATTTTCCAAAGCAAATCATTGCAGATTTTTAACCTTTCAAAGAAAACTGCAAATTTCTAATTTTCCTAAGCAAACCATTGCAAATTTTTAATTTTCCAAAGCATACCATTGCAAATTTGTAATTATCCAAAGCAAATCATTGCACATTTTTAACCTTTCAAAGAAAACTGCAAATTTCTAATTTTCCTAAGCAAACCATTGCAAATTTTTAATTTTCCAAAGCATACCATTGCAAATTTGTAATTTCCCAAAGCAAATCATTGCACATTTTTAACCTTTCAAAGAAACCTGCAAATTTCTAATTTTCCTAAGCAAACCATTGCAAATTTCTAATTTCTCAAAACAAACCATTGCAAACTGTTAATTCCTAAAACACAACAAACTGACAAATTCTAACGTTAAAACATAACGAATCGCTAAAAAACAGCCAATTTCAAATTTCATTCCAAGGAGATTTCTTATAGAAATCTCTTTACTCTAGGAATCTTACACCAGAAAGACAAAGTCAAGGATATCGCGATTTCCCAACGACTTCGATATCGTCATTCGAAACGTTCCCCCGTGACAACACAAGGCGATAGACATAGGAAGGACAGTTTATACGAAAGCGTAAAAACGTGGAGACTCACCCTTTGAAACTGCTGGGCAAAAGTCGTGCGTGAAGACGGCAGTGCATAAAGACGATGCAGGAAGGAAGACATCGAAAACATCCATGAGGACATACAGGGTGTCAGGCAGGACAGCATCGAGCAGCGATTCAATACCGTCGACGGTCGATTAGTGTGGCACACAGGCATCGAGAGACAGGACAGACCGACCATCAACGTAAACTTGTGTTTAATTGTGTTTCAGGTGTCGGTGAATGACGGAACTGGCGTGACATCGACCTTTTTGGCCAGCTCGAAACCTTCTTTTTTTTCTTTTTTTTTTTTTGTTACCTTTTTTTCTCGTCCTGTCTGTCTCTTGTCACCGTGACACTCGAACTTTTCAAATCGCTCGACGTTACTCGTTCCGAGATGGAAATCTCGTGGACGCTTTTCTTTTTACAGGCTCGAGCAAAATTTCACTTCGAATATCACAACGTTTCCACGTCAAACGGAGGCTTTACTTTTTTTTCTTTTCAACTGTTCAACCGCAAAATTATCGTCGAAATGTTACATGTGACGGCATCCGATGGGAAACAGATTTTACGAGTTTTAACACTTCGACGACATAAGATCCTCGAAGAAGTGGAATAATTTTCGTTCACAAAATAATTGTGTTATTCGAAGCAGTAGTCGAAGTGTTAAAATTCGGTGAAATTAGACAGGAAAGGGTGTAGTGGGATATATTTAAGTCACGTCTAATAGAATCACAGGAAGTAACATCTAAGAAGAGAAGAGTGCAGATAGAGGACGAGCACTGTGCACAGTTCCTATTGGCTGTGGAACTTTGTTTCTTGTAACGGACACTGGCTGATAAGATCGTGCAGATTTCCATTTACTTAATTGATTTATGTGTATCTGATCGAGCTTTGGGGAAAATTGCAAAACTGTACTCTGCACGATGTTACAGGGCATCTTTGATACGTGTTCTCGTGAAAATACTGGCGACGTTCGAATTAGGGATTCAATATACACTTCGTCATCTTGATACTAACAAGTAGACGTCTCAAATTCATTAGTAAAGTAACGAGTTTATTTGAAAATTACGTACTTTTGCTATTTCCAAAGCATTTTGCTAGAGTTCTCTACTTTTAGCGTATTGCGATTGCAAGAAAATGTGACAGCTGATAAAGTTATTAAGAAAATGTCAACTTTTGAGATACTTATTTGTAGTGTTAACCCTTTGAAAATTTATCTCATGTGAAACTTGGATAATCTAAGAATTAAGCTCAAGAGAGATTCTTAGAAAGAAAGTTAGAAAAGGACGAAATATTATTGTCATAATTATGATACAGGATTATGTATCCTGTGCATTAAAAATGATCACACACGACATAATTATCAAATATAATCTTACAAATATAAATTGATAATAATACAATTTTAATAACATAAAAATATAATTTTTTTTACCGAAATTCATAATTTTGTTAGACTGTCAAAGGGTTAAGGTGACGATTTGATGTTAAATTTGAAGAAGTAACCATTGCAAGGAAATAATTTTCAAACGTCCAATATTTTCTTTTTAAAACTAATATCGAAAGGTATATTGTTACGATATTCAGAATAGGAGAAGAAAGGAAATATAGTTTACACAAAATACGTCCGATGCACAAGAGACCGTGCCATGCAAGTGCACGAGACAGTGCAACATCGTTTCACTCGTAAAGGATCCGACGATCGTGCTTCAGTACATAGATCAAAGAGAGAGATTGGTCAAAGAGAAGAAATCAGCTTTCTCGTCTATCTAATAAATACGTCTATAAATTTATAGCGATCTAATATCATCGATGATCCGTTTCCACGCATCCATAAGGATATCGTATACAGCGGGAGAGACCTTGTACCTTCAATCCTTGCGACCTTCGACGTAAAGTGGATGACATGAATGGTGACCGTGAGCTAGCTGATCATACTTACGCTATCTTCTCGCTGGGCGATCTCCATGGGACGTCGTCGTCCATTTCGTCCTCGGATTCGTCGCCTTCGTGGTCTAAAGATTCTTGACCGGGAAGATGTAACGTTGAGCTCGTCAGCATGTCTGGCACCGGTAAGATACTTGGCCTTCTGCTTCCTGTAATAAATCGGTTACGAGACATTTTTACGTTGGAAGTGAACTGTATGATAACTGTGGCTTTATTTCAACGATTCGTATGTAATTTAATTTAATTTGTTAATGTAATGTTAGAAAAGAAATATATATATATATTTCAATTGTCAGACAATTTTTATAAAATTAATTTTTTTATATTCTTAATTGTACGATTGTGTTTTGAAACTTTACTGGAAGGACAGTTAAACAATGTTTTCTCTAGCTGTGAAGAGAAGTCTATTTAAAACCCATATGGATGTACTCAACTACTTGCAATCTATAAATATGCAAAGTTTGAAAGGAATCGAAGGCGAGTAATTTCATACGATTTTTGAATAGATTTCATTGTGAAATATATCTTGTAGAGTTAATGATTGACCTATACTACTTACACCCGACCAGAATTATTCTTGCTGAATAGATTTCTTTGTGAAATATATCTTATAACTCTATTGGTTGACCTATACTACTTACATCTGACGAGAATTATTCTTGCTGAATAGATTTCTTTGTGAAATATATCTTATAACTGCATTGGTTGACCTATACTACTTACATCTGACCAGAATTATTCTTGCTGAACAGATTTCTTTGTAAAATATATTTTGCAGCTCTAATAGTTGACTTGTACTACTGACACCTGACCAGAATTATTCTTGCTGAATAGATTTCTTTATAAAATATGTTTTGTAGCTCTAATGGTTGACTTGTACTACTGACACCTGACCAGAATTACTCTTGCAGACGAATTTGCGTATGATTCACGGAGTGTGACAAACGATAGTGATCTCAATCGTCAACTTACCTCTTCTTTGTGTAAGAATTTCAGGGCTGAGCAGATTTGGATTTGGCTCGATGGATCTGGGAACGTCCAAGTGGTTTCCGGTGATTGGCGTCTGCGGCGTGGATCCTCCATCTTTCAAGCACTGACGCGAATCTGCGAATCCTCCTGGATCTAGATAGGTTGCTGCAAAATTAAGGATCTGTTACTAAAAAACCATTTACACGTGTTACTTAGAAATCCTACGGAAGTTCTACGTTGGAAAAGAGATAGAATTTATGGTGAGTGACGAAGGGAGAAGAGTAAAAATATTTCATTCTTAAAGTATTCTGCAAGGAACATCAATTCTACAATACTTGGTAGAAACAACTCAAGGCTAGATTTTCGATGTTTAACACGAATGCAAAGAGTCGACTGTTTCGATATATCGATGTCCATGTGAGAGGAAGAAACTATCTTTCAAAGGAAAAAAAATATCTCCCAGATATTCCACGAATTTCAGACTTTTTGCATTGGTTAGAATTGATACATTATGTTTGTTGTTTACTAATCGACGACAATACGTTTCTGTAAAATATCCTTCTTTCTTGGCTTTTCGTTCAATTTTCGGTAGAATACAAACGGTGCCGAAAAGTATATTAAGAAATCGTAACTTTCAATTACGATGCTTTTCTACGTATTCGATAATATAGTGCAAAGCAATGGCAGCTTCTTTACTTTGATCGGTGATTATTGCAACCCGAGGTCCTTCCCTCTCGTAATCTTCAAAGCTACTTTGTGTCGTGTGGGTTTGTTTAATCCATTTATTGGTGGTTTTTAAATTATATACACGTGAAAGAACTTTACCGAATTACATTTCTAATTCACTTAATTTTAAGGAGTTGATTGCTTTTCAATTCTCATACCTACCCTAATTTCGAACCTGGAAATAAATGGGTTACACAAGATTTGTCGCAGTGTACTTAATTCGAGTTAACGCATTATCGTAGAGTGCTAAACATGCGTATTTTCTCCAATAACATGCAACTATGGTAATTACAAATGGTAAAAAAAATAATTCCTGCCATAAATCACAAAATCATGCTAAAGCCCAGGCTTCTAATTCACACTTCTATTTACGGTATGACTTAACGAATTAATGCATGAAAATACTTTTCTTGTAAAGCACAAGTCACAAAAAAGAAAGCAATGTAACATTGAAACATTGCATTTCAATTTACTGCATGCAAAATTACAACTCAGCTACAACACGACAGAAACGATAATCAATGATTAGCATCGATTAAAGCAATCTACAAAAACACTCTACATACACGCTACGAATTTACGAAAAAATTTCTCCAAAATACCCCCGATTAAACTCTTCGTACTCGCACCCCTACACGTCACTAATTTGATCAATACACTCTTACGGCGGGACATCGTTTATTACCACCGCGTCATACAAATCATTCAAATTGAACGCGAACAATTAATTCAATTTATCTCCGGCCAAAACGTCCACCGTAAAGCAAAGAAGAAAAACAAAACAACTTCCCCGGTACGAGTACAATTGATCGCCTCAAAAAATATCCACGCTAATAATTCTCCATAAATCAACCCTTCCGTGGACGCACGCGAAAAAAAAGAAAACGAAAAAAAAAAACGATACATCAGAGCACAAAAATATCGCGCAGTCATACAGAGAGAAAAACACAGAGAGACAGAGATCGAGACAGAAAAAAAGGAGGAAAATAAGAGAAGAAGGAGGAATCGATAGCGTGAAAAACTAGTAAGAAGAGAAAATTGAATAAAAAAGGAAGATAAGGGCAAGCGCATGCGACACTCACGGTGGACATCGGATGCGAGTATGTTGTGGTGTTCGAGTGGTGTGGGCGTGCTAGGGAGGACCTGTAAAATAACCTGTGGGGCCCTGTGTGCCTGTGTACCGTGTACGGTCTGTCCACGGGGCCCCGTGCAGGTCGTCTCCTGTCTGCAGCAAGCTGTTTCGTTCAGCGCATTGTTACAACGGTTGGAATAACGATGGTGCTCGTTTGCACCGGGCTTGTTTGCTGTACCGTTCCCATCACCGCCGGCAATCGTGCAGCTGGTAGAGATCGTGGTGGTTGTCGTCGTGGTACCGGCACCCGTTCCCGAATTCATCGTGGTGGTGGTGTTGTTGGTGGTCGTGTTGCTGGTCGAACTGCTGTTTGCATTCCCTGTCCCGTCTGTCTTCGTCTCGACCACCACTTGCATGCCCTCCACGCCGCTTCCGGTCTGGTTGTTAGCCACCACGAACGCCGAGTTCTCCTCCTTCGTGATGCTCATGTAGTAGCAGGTGTCCGTCTTCTTCATTATGTGACGCGGACCTTCCGGTAAAATGGGGTTAATTAGACAGGATTCGAGGAAATTGTTGGGTTGCCCGGTGGATTATGGATCCGTGGGGTAGGTGTGTCTAGGAATTTAATGAACTGACCTGGGATCTGTTTAACGAGGAGCTCACGGGAGATCCTACTCTGTTATTAACACCGGGAACCTCGATGAAGGGTAGAGAAATGACCAGAAAGTTTTGAACTTCAGTTATTTTTTTTTTCTTTTTTGTAAAATAGGTTGCGCAGGTGGTAATCTGTTTTTGGGTCGGAAGGTAATTGTATTTCTTGGATGAATATTCAGACAATTTTTTTTTTAATTAAATTAGATCTCGTCTACGGAGCCTTTTACTTTAGCTCTGTTTTTGTTGGAAAATCTTGCGCAGCCTATAATCTGTTTTTGTGTCAGAACGTAAATTGTGATAATTTTAATAATTTTAATTTTTCAACCTTCCAATAGCTTAGGCTTTACTAGGGTTAATGTATTACTGCCTTGGTAGATTCGAATTTCAATCGAGGCTTTAATTGGTAGGTCATGGGATTTTTGAAAATAATGTAATCTTGTGTACAAATGAATAAAATTTGAAATTAGGGTTCAATGTAAAAACAGGAGTATTTTGCCAAAAGTAAGAAGGAACGGTATTGTTCTAATGTCCGAAAAGGGACGTAAATATAGTATAATGAAGTTACCAGGATTCAGGAGGATGGTATCCTCGTAAAACTCCGGAAGTTCCGCCGGTCTGACCGCGACCAATGCCACCCCGTATTTACGATGACTATGGAAGGACGCGTAAGTAAAGGATTTGCCCTCGTACTCGCCGAAAAACCGGGAATCGCCTAGGATAATGTGATAAATCTCGTTTCCGGAACATTTTCCGTATAGCCTGTGCCATTCTTCCTGCGACTGTTGTCCCTCTCTGAAAAGAAACACCAAACCAAACCATTCTTCTTATTTTCTTCCATCAATTTTCTTTTTTTTTTCTATGGAAAAATACAACGTTCAACTTACTGTCCTCTGGAAGTGTGCAACAGAAGGGTAACCAAGGTTGAAGCACCGGGACACGTGCAATTGTTTGCCAAAAGGGCGTACTTGAATTCGTCTTCGCATACCACATGCTCCGCGAATTTCACGTGAAGCTTGTTCTCCGGACGGAAAATTTGAACGTACTGAGGAACATTTGGTGCAAAATCCTTCACTGCCCACGACCTATTAACGATAATTTCCAAAATGATACTGTTCCATATTTTATCAGGCGTAGAAATGAATTCTTTCCGACTTGATTCGCATAACTGGCCATTGAGTTTCTATCGCGATAGTATTGAGGTGGATGAGGAACGCCGTTGCACCGTTTTCGCCTCAACTTATGAAGATCCAAGCGTAATGGTCGGCGTACAATGTTATTCGTTAATTGTCCCGGCTGCAGCAGTTCGGCGGGTACGTCGCGATGGTTGGTAAAGGAAAAACTGACCGGAGGAGTAGGCGTACTGGGTTTTTATATCGTTAGGACAGGGAGACAGGAGTAGCGATAGATAAAGATAGAAGTGGAGGAAATGGTGGAAAGTGGTTCGTCCTCGTGCGAACCTGGATGGCACATGTGCGCTTCTTAGGCTACTCGAGGACGAAGGCGAGTCTTAACCCGGGGAGAGACGAAAGAGCGGAAACTAAAATCTGAATAGAAGAATAGAACAAGGTTCGGTAAGGGTTTGTTGGCAACGACGTACCCGCCACAGTATACTTGCAAGCTGCTAGAAAAATGTCAAAAGGTCATCAAGAATAATGAAAATTATTCCGACGATTCGGATCTGTTTTTATTCTTTTTTTTTGATAAAACTTCGATTGTACCAAAAAATCGGAAAGAATTCATTTTCACGCTTGATATATCAAAGACACCTTTAGTACCATTTTTATTCCTTGGGAACGAGACTAACCTAAGTATTGTGTGCTCGTCAGCAGCGGTTTTGTCGGCGTAATTCCTAGCAGCAAGAACGAAGCAAGCTTCTGCCTCGTTCATTCTGGCTCTAGTTAGATCGCTATCTTTCAAACACGAGCCCTGAATATAGATTACCCTCTGCGCCCAAATGGGCACTTGTAAAATCATTCTCATCGTGGTATCCAGTTCCATAGGTGACAATAGCACCACGTAATAGTCCTAAACGTAATTGAGAATTTATGAAATTTTCGTCGGACGATGTAGCCACTTGAAATCTTTTACATTTTATAATAGAATCAAAAAAAAAAATGGCGAGTAGGATAACATATTATCGCAAGAGGATGAATTGACACGCTATTGAAATCGTATTCGAAATTTTGATAAAAGTGCAATAATAATGAATGAAGGAACATCGAGAGAAGGGAATCGAGATGGCAAAGAGTAATTGCACGATCGAGTTTCTCACCTGTAGCAGGGGGTGAGCGTAAAATTCATTTAGAAAATCCATGATGGTGTCGGCTTGCAGTGTCGTACTGCAGACCACCACGTGTTTTTCACTTTGCGCTCGGTGCGAGGAATACGAGCCACCTAGCTTCTGCCTTTCCATCCACGTGAAAGCCAACTGCTCGAACTGTCAGAAAAGTAAAAGATGTCACCATTTGCTGGCTATTTGCCAGCCATTTGTTTATTGCAGCGTTATTTTATGGCTCGGCCTTTTTTTTTTTATCCAATTAGGTATCTCTTGAGCTATACCTCCCTATCAGTTGTGTGCTAACAAATTTAAAAATTGACCTGTACATCTTTTTCAATTCATACGATGAAACTAATGTTCACAGAAATTTTCAAAATTTTCGTAATTATAAACGTTAATCAGTGAAATTATTCTGCAGTGAAAAGGATGTATCTCTTTCAGCGCACGTAACAATAAAAATGAAATTTACGTAAATTTTTAAGCATGAAAATATAGAAAAATTGACCTGGATTTAATTTAGTGAAATTATTCTACACTGAAAATGACAAAAGTCTGAAAAAGTGAATTTTTCACGCAGAATTTTTGGAAAGTGTTGAGAGAATATCTTCCATCTTTTGCCACCATTTTTCATCAACAGTACCCTTTGAGTGAAAAAGAAGATAGTTCACGAGGAATAAGTGTTTTTATTTCAACATAAAAAATACTTTTCCCTTAATTTCTCACACAGGATTTTTAGAAAGTGTTTAGAGAATGTTTATCTACATTTTGCCACCGTTTTTTTTATGAATAACACCTTTTCTCAGAAGTCAGATCGCTGTTTTTTTCAAAAACATACTTTTCACTGCTACATTTTAATAATGCGCGAGAGAAATATTAATCTATCAAATTTCACGAATTTCAATCCACTGTACACAGTACATCCGAGGATTCTCTTAATCAGAGGATTCGAGCATCACGTGCCATCGACAGATTTGACAGATGAATCGCACTGTTATCGCTGTCATCGAAATTTCCATCATCGACTGACATCTAGCCTTTGATACCATCCTCTGTCATTAGTCAATGACCTGGGTCAACAAGTAGGATAACGTATTTAGGTCAGATTCTGCCCTCCGAGGGATTTAATTATGCGTTTGTTACTGACGTCCATTAATTAGATTGTTAACCCTGCGTTCTACGCCTGAATCTTATGAATTCTTGACAAGTAATCGAGCTTTGCGTGCAACGATACTTGCTTTTACGTCAACGGATTTAATCATAGCGTAGGAACAACGTTTATTTATGAGAATGAGTACTTACGTCTTTCATTTACAGTTATGTTTACTATTACAGAAATAGTGCGTGTACTGTGTTACGTGACGTAATTGCTAATTTTGCGTCAGAGGTGTCACTAGGTCGGTTAAATATATTTTCCATTGCAAATTGTCGTTTTAAAATTAAAAGTAAAACTTGCAGAACTAAAATCTCTCGTCTAACAATTTCTTATTTTTCCAGGTGTTTTAAAATGTTTTTCACTCTTTAAGCATTAAGCTTTAGGTGCTTTGTGGAGCTATAGAAATAGTCTAATACATTTGTTTCAACATTTTTTCAAAATTATAGCCGATATGAAAACAAAAAGATTTTACTTTAATTGATGCAAAATAAAAATTTCACAATTGTACAATTGTCTTTGAAATCCAAGTTAGAGTGCCTCTATGTGCTTTTTGGGGCTGTAGAAATAGTTCAACTTATTTGTTTCAGCATTTCTTCAAAATTATAATCAACGTGAAAACGAAAAGATTTTATTTTAATTGATGCAAAATAAAAATTTCACAATTGTACAATTGTCTTCGAAATCCAAGTTAGAGTGCCTCTATGTGCTTTTTGGGGCTGTAGAAATAGTTCAACTTATTTGTTTCAGCATTTCTTCAAAATTATAGTCAACGTGAAAACGAAAAGATTTTATTTTAATTGATGCAAAATAAAAATTTCACAATTGTACAATTGTCTTCGAAATCCAAGTTAGAGTGCCTCTATGTGCTTTTTGGGGCTGTAGAAATAGTTCAACTTATTTGTTTCAGCATTTCTTCAAAATTATAATCAACGTGAAAACGAAAAGATTTTATTTTAATTAATGCAAAATAAAAATTTCACAATTGTACAATTGTCTTCGAAATCCAAGTTAGAGTGCCTCTATGTGCTTTTTGGGGCTGTAGAAATAGTCCAACTTATTTGTTTCAGCATTTCTTCAAAATTATAATCAACGTGAAAACGAAAAGATTTGATTTGAACTGACGGAAGAGAGAAGTTGTATAATTTTTGATTTAAGAACTGTTCATTTGTTTCTGAGATCCTCTATTAGGTAGAGATTGAACTTTCGTGACATTTGTACGGGATTTTAAACTTTGTGTAGAAATTCACGTTCATCAACATAACCACCAGCGGTATATAGCTCTTTTATTTCCCAGCCATTAAGTTCCCTGCATATAAAAGTCTCGCGACGTCATCGGTCTTTAGATTTTCGTAAGACAATGATCAAGGCAGAATCGATGGCACTTTTACGACTGTCGGGAAACGCGCGCGTCATTTCTCCAGTAACATTCGTCGTTAAAAGGGAAATAAAGTTTTACGGGATCAGTAATTCACGGCGCAATAAATATTCCCTAGGCTGTGAATAGCAGGAAATAATAGCCGAATACTTTCTGCCTCTGTAGAACTCTGTACAGTGGAAGATCGCGTCAACTACCGTAAAAATGATCGCTTCGATGATATTCCGGTGAATAAACTTGCCGAGAAAATGGATATTTTTATTATATACGTAAAATTAACGTGAGAATAAAGCGACAACATTTTTGTCTCCGTTTGTTTCGCAGCGCAATTGCAGATTATTCCGGTATAGAAAATATGAGTCCGTTGGTCGTTAATTTTCAGGAAATTACCAGCGTTTGCAAAATATCTCATCGTCAATTTTTCTTTAAATTTGTTTCAAAAATGCTGTATTTTGTTATTTGCTCGCTCCAAATATTAAAGCAGATATTACTATTTCTCGTCACATTTCAATTCTCTCCAAATGTTTTCTTTTCAAACCAATTCGTTCTAAAATTCAATCGGTAAAATACACATTTTTCCCTCAATTTTATCCCCATTGTTTGTGAGTTAAATAAAATCGACGATATAAGCAAAATTAGATTGTTCGAAGAATTATACATACCTGAGTAGGTAGAACTATAAGAGCAACGCAGATCATGATGACCATGTAAAGCTGCGAGGGCCAAATATCAGGTACAAAGTCCCCGTAACCGACCGTAGAAAACGTGACTACAACGTAGTATGTGCTTTGAAACAGATTCAGATGCCTGTGCCCCGCTCTCTGGAAGTGTTGGATCCCGCATACGCTGTAAACACATGTGGGAATGGAAGTTTCGTGTGAATGTTTGTAGCGAATCAGAGTACGCTAGAGTAGCAAGCGTGACCGAGGGATGTTTGGGTTAAAGCGATAGATGTGCGAAAGAAGAGTGTTTTGGTCAGAGCGACAGAGGTATAAGAGAAGAGTGTTTGTGTCGGATCAATAGAAGTGCAAAAGAAGAGTGTTCGGCTCAGAGAGAGAGAGAGAGAGAGAGCTGTGAAAGATGAGACTTTTGAGACAGAGCGATAGAGGTGCAAAAGAAGAATGTTTGAGAAAGAGTGATAGACGTGCAAAAGAAGAGTACTTTGGTCAGAGCGATAGAAGCGTGTTTGGATCAGAGCAATAGAGACGTAAAAAAAGAGTTTGAGAAAGAGCGATAGAGGTGCAAAGAAGAGTGCTTCGGGCACAACGATACATCAGAATATCGTATAAACTAAGGGTGCGTGGCCACCCAAGGGTTTAAATGAACGCGACTGAATGTCTACGAGAAATGACTCTACAGAATAAAAAAAAAAAGAAAATTGTAACAGAGAGAGAATGTGGAACTGAAAGAACGAAAGAGTCTAAAAGATAAATACATATGAGGCAGTGTGAAAAAGACAGAGTGACAAGAAACCAGTGCAAAGCAATGGAAATAAAGATCGCTGTTGTTAATCACTTCCCCGCCTCAAACCCACTCACGTGGGATTTCCTGAAAATAATCCCCGGCACACGTGTAAATTGAAAAGTCTTGTCGTCTGGAATCGCGCGATTACCCTTCCACCCTCACCGCCTATTGAAATCACCGCGCTCGAGACGCGAGTAATTTGAGTCTGCGCCGTTGAATGCATGATTCTGAACCGATCGTACAATTAGTCGTTCTTCTCGAGGATGAAGGGACCCCGTCGAGGTCCCTTTCATCTTCGAGGGAGCAAAAAAGATCGTAGAAACTTGGAGGATCATTGGAGGAGAAAGCAAGCCGCCCCCTTAACGAAGAACATTTACAAACGGCTCGGTTTCATTATGCATGCGGCCCCGTTTTCATATCAGTATCGAGTTATATTTGCGTGAATTGCTTTTCCCCTCCACCGTTTTATCGCGATCCTTTAAACGAGTTGCTTTCTTCGTAACGTTGTAACCTCGTAATTCTACGAGTTGTTTGAGTTTCGAATGTATCACGAATATTCGGCGTATTTCTTTGGCAATCCATGCAACTGACAACCTGTCGACCCTCTAATGTTCGAAGAAATTGCTTTGGCAAAATGTTTGTAAATACTGTCGACAGGTCGTTCTTTTTCGGTATTCCGATGGGAAATTTAAAGAGTTTCCCGATCGTCGAAATCCAATTTCGAGAATTCCTGCCGCTTTTGTTACCGATGCTGGAATTTATAAGTGTACTAGCCTCAAAGGACTAACTCTACAAAGATTTACTTTCTTCGGTTCCCCCTCATAAAATTCCACAGTCAAAGCAGTTTTTCGAAAGAGTTCCCGAGTGCTAAATCGTGCTCTCATTACCATTCTATCCGCTGACTCCGTATCTTCTCCTACTTAAAATTCAATAAAGTTTCAACTAATGAACCCGGTGGTTTACATTCGTTCTCGTGTAACCGGAGATCCGTTATACACGATCGTCGCCAATTTTCTTCGTTTAAAAAAAAAATCTCCTATTTTTCATTATTTCCCCCGCTGTAAATAATGTTTCGAAACAAATATACCCACTTTTTCGCCGCATATTCTCGCTCCCCCATTCGACGTATCGTAGAAATAGGTATCCAATTATTTTTTCAAATTAAACGAAAGCAATGTACAGGCACGTTTCACATTTACATATTGACACGTTACAATTATTAACACACGTCGACGTCGAACTAGCGTTAATTCTCAATTATCTGTCCGACATATGTACGTGTATATAAACAAACGTTACGATTTACAGCTTCCTCCGATCGATACCGGTCAATATTCGCAACGAGTCGAGCAAAATACAGAGAGAAAAAAAGACAGGTGAACATTGAGAGAAGAGGAGCAATATTGCTTTTTTAATTGGACGTTTTTCGTTTCGCGTTCGACTGCGTGGACGCGCGCGAAAAAACAGCCACACTGTTCTCAGCTCTGCCGTACGTGTTCCTCGTTTCGAGGGTGTATCCTCTCTCGAAATCGTTTGCACGCCTGTTACTGTTGTTATTGCCGTGATATCGATATCACGGGTCACCTGGCGTCGATCGAGATAAAATGGCGGATGTTTTTCTCCCTTTTTTTTCTTCTCTTCTTTCCCTCGGCCAAAAGTCGGCGAGTCTGCCCGTTTCTGAACGCAGACGGTACAGATGGGATTTAACGAGGTTCGATAAACTGGCCGAAGATTTTGATTAATCTACCTGGCTGTCCCAGCTATAAATACACGTCTGTCAAGGTGGTGTGTGTAATTTTACTGTGATCCAGAGAAATGGGATCGACAGGTCACATATCTTCGGTGATTCACGGTTATTGCAGTTTTATTTTTCATCGGGAGAATCGCTGTTTGATAGAATTTGCCCCGTCGTGCACGGGGTATCGATTCAATTCTGTAACCGAGTCGAATCGTTGCGCGCCTTGTTTGTTAGATCGACGAAATAAATAGCGAGAATCCTCGGTGGAGAAATATTGCAGAGTTAAATGAACGTGGAAGATCAGTCGTATAGGTAGAAAGTTATGGGTAGGACGAAGTATTAGAGAACGAAAATTGAAAATTTTAATTTAGTCGGTGAACGATATATTCGAAAAAGGAAGATTTCCAAGGATTATCCTAACGCGCGTTTCGCTCTTCTTAATTTGTGGAAAAACGATTTTCATGACCGATCGCGGTGATGTCTGCTGGAAAATCTGCAGAACTTTATGAGAAATATGTATCTTGGATTAAGGTTTCGTTTCGAAATTTCGATTAACGTTTTTAAAGCGTCCAGGATTTAAAAACAATTAATTCACGATTTCTGCTTACCTTACGCTATCAATTATTTAAATTGTGTAATTTTGTACTTCTATCTAAATTCTAAACATACTTTTTTTCATTCAGATAAAAATACAATCTTCTTGAAGCCACTATACAGGGTGTCCCGTAACTCCTCGAACACCCGGAAATGGGGGGTTGCTGGGGTGACTCTGAACAACTTTTTCCTCTTCCAAAATACAATTTGAAGCTTCGTTTTTGAATTATCAACGAAAAACACTGGCCAATTACAGCGCGCGTAGAGCCCGCGCTCAGGGGCGGAGAACGGAGACTCATCCGCGCGCGATCGAACAAATGCGTACGCGTGACTTCTCGGTTCTCGATCGTTGTCAAGAAAATTTGACTTTGCACTGCTGTTTTTATAAAGGCTTAGAGAAATGGTTTTTGGCCGTCATTCCGACGTTTGTATAAATTTTTGAAAAAACTGCAATTAGTCGGAATCGCGAAGAAAATAGCGAAGGTCGTTTTTACAACTTTTTTATCTGAGCTCGGAATGAAAATCTAAAAAATACGTTTTGTAGATCTATGTCAACTATACACACGCTGAAAATTTCATCGAAATCGGTTAATGTTTCTATGAACTACAAACGGCTAAAGATTATGAAAATCGCACTATCACGACTTTCGGCGTAAAACTGTAATAAATCTGCAGATTCTTACATCTTTCGATGTCTGTTGCTTGTTTCTCCATCCACCAATTTCGATGAAATTTTCAGCGTGTGTATCATTGACATTGATCTACAAGAGGTATTTTTTTTCTTTTTTATGAATAACAAGTAATTCGTTTAATAACTCTGTTCGATACTTTTATTCGTTATCCGTTATTCCCAGCAACCCCCCATTTCCGGGTGTTCGAGGAGTTACGGGACACCCTTTATTTTCCATAGAGATGAATAAGTTGAAAATATGACTCAGAACTTTTTCATTTAAACACAAGTATTCAAGTAAATGCTTGTGGCAATGATATGCGTACAAAGTATTGCATACAACAATGTTTTGCATGCCGTACAGCGTTACAAACGAAAATACGTACGTTTCAAAAATTACGCGTTTCACAAAGTTGCAAAAGAGAGAATCGCGCTGCAATTGTTAATTCAATACGAAATTAACAATTTAAGCTATTTTATTAGGTTAAAGCATGCAATGTTCTATTTAAAACTTCCAACAATGATGAACTACCATCTAAATCATTATTTGGGAGAGTTGCAACTTTGTTGCGTGAATCGCTCCCGAAAATTGCACATTGTTGCAAAACGGGGCGTCGTGCAACAACGTGAAATTTTCGGGACAACAAAGTTGCAAACCCAGAACGCGTTTGCAACAATGTGCTTTTTCGGGAGCCCGCGCGCGACACAAAGTTGCAAAGGAGGTAATCGCGATTGCAACTTTGTTGCCGAGAGTCGCTCCCGAAAATTGCACAATGTTGCAAAACGGCGCGTCTTGCAACAATGTGCAAATTTCCGAGACAACAAAGTTGCAAACCGAGAACGCGTTTGCAACTTTGTTGCCGAGAGG
>NW_017100399.1:0-396 GCF_001263275.1 Habropoda laboriosa | reverse complement strand
TTGCAACAATGTGCAATTTTCGGGAGCGATTCATGGCAACAAAGTTGCAAATCCAGAACGCGCTTGCAACAATGTGCAATTTTCGGGAGCGACTCGTGGCAACAAAGTTGCAAAAGAGTAATCGCGTTAGCAACTTTGTTGTCGAGAGATGCTCCCGAAAATTGCACAATGTTGCAAAACGGGGCGCCGTGCAACAATGTGCAAATTTCCGAGACAACAAAGTTGCAAACCGAGAACGCGTTTGCAACAATGTGCTTTTCCGGGAGCCCGCGCGCGACACAAAGTTGCAAAAGGAGAGATCGCGATTGCAACTTTGTTGCCGAGAGGTGCACACGAAAAATGCACAATGTTGCAAAACGGGGCGCCGTGCAACAATGTGCAAATTTCCGAGACAAC
>NW_017100398.1:0-519 GCF_001263275.1 Habropoda laboriosa | reverse complement strand
TTAAAACACGTTTTACGTAGCGGAATATGCGAACTAAAAAGGAGACAGTCACTTTGCAGTACTTGAAAACGTCTTTGTTGCGAGAAAACAGCAGTATTTCCGTTTATATTGGTTAAAAGACATTTTAATCGGCGGAACAAGCAAAATAAAGAGGAAACAGTCATTTTGCAGTACTGCATAACGTGGTTTGTCGCGAGAACACAGCAGTATTTCAGTTTATATTCGTTAAAACACGATTTACTCGGCGAAACATGGAAAATAGAGTGAAAACAGTCGTTTGTAGTACTGCAAAACGCGGGTTGTCGCGGGAAAACAGCAGTATTATGATTTATATCTGTTAAAACACGTTTTACGAAGCGGAATATGCCAAATAAAAAGGAGACAGTCATTCTGCAGTACTGCAAAACGTGGTTTGACGCGAGAATACAGCAGTATTTCAGTTTATATACGTTAATGCCATATTTACGTGACGAAACAAGGAAAATAAGGAGAAACCAGTCGTTTGTAGTACTGCAAAAC
>NW_017100397.1:2046110-2048654 GCF_001263275.1 Habropoda laboriosa | reverse complement strand
TATTCAGAAAAATTTTATTTTTAACTCTCGCTAATTCAACATTAATTCACTATTTTCGTGAATTTAAGTTGTAAAATTTAGCTTTTGCGTTAATGAAAAATGCATCACTAAGTTTGGGAAAGGAATATTTGTTTAATATTGAAAAGGTGTACTATTTGGATCAGCCGCTTTTGGGAAAGTGAAAATGTTTCCGGAAAGAAGAAATAAAATTCTCTCGCTTCTAGGCATGTGCTCCTTTCGAAGAAACGATTTCACACGAAGTTTATTTCTGACGTGCAGACTAAATCTTGCGTACGGGTCGAAACCGCGGATGAGTCGTGGCCTCTGGCGTGACGTATGCATGTGACACATGTGTCATTAATTGTGGGCAGAATTAAGTGAAATTACTTGCATTTAACCGAAGTTACGTTCTCTGTCACGATAAACGAAAGAAACGCAGCACAAGAAGTTGCAAGCGTCTTTAATAAGACGATTGTACGTTCAATTAATACTTGAAATTATTATTTCAAAATTTGTCGTTTCTACGTTCACGTTCTTTCTAAAAATTATTCATGAAAATACTTAATATTTAACATATTTCATTACCTTTAAAAAATATATTATGAAAATATTTTGGTGACATTTCAAATAGTTCGTCAAGTCTAATCAGCTTCGATATAACAAATAAAATATTGCCACTAGAAAAATGAAATTTTTATTTATTTCCAAAACGAGGCAAAATAGGAAAATTACTATACAACAAACAAAATGATTACCACTGCAAATATAAAATTTCGATTTATGTTCAAGACGAAGTAAAATAAAACATTCACTGTACAACAAATAAAACGATTACCATTGCAAAAATAAAATTTCGATTTATTCTCAAAACGAAGCGAAATAAAAGATTCTAGAGATATAAGTACGATTGAAGATTAAGGAAGATTGTTATTAATAAACTAAGTTAAAGCATAATTTATTGCTCTATTAAACTCACCGAAAAAATTGAATTAAGTGAAACGAAGTATACGTTGCAAACCGTTTCCTAAAGCTTAAATAAAATATTTCAAATTTCAATTTCGGGCGAAGTAAAATGTAACGTGCTTTAAAAAATCAATTTTCAAAAAAGGTGATTCCAAGAAGACTATAGCAAAAGCACCATAAAGCGAGAATACGTGCCCGGCGTGCTGAGAGTGCAGTGCAGTATCTCCCTCATGGAAACGAGAAGTGCATAGTATTTTCAATAATAAATACTTTCTCCAGTAACAAGAAAAAATGGATCACAAAAAGATATTACAGTAAAAACGACATAATTTAAAAATATTGTTATTATTGCAAAATTAGAAATTCCAGCAATTTTTCGTAATGAACACGAAATAGTACATCGTCATTTTCATTAAAAAAGAAAATTACAGTAAAGACCGACATAATTTAAAAATATCATTTTTATTCGAAAAATTAGAAATCGGAGCAATTTTTCGTAATAAACAAAACAGCTACATCGTCATTTTCATTCAAAAAAAAAAAAAAAAAACCAGTAAAAACGACATAATTTAAAAATGTTACTTTTATTGAAGAGTAACGAGGGGGGGGGACTCGGAGGCTTCCAGTTACCAACCGGAGGAAAAGGTGTTTTGAAAAGAGCAGCCTGTTATGAACGGCAATACACCTTGTTACAGTGTTCGAGGACACTTCGTTAGGATGGAGGAACGAAGGAAACGGTGATAGATGGGAACTTGGGAAAATTCGGTTTTTAAGAAGTTGCGACCACGGAGGAGATGGGTTTTTTTAAGGTGGTTGTTGGATTATAAGGAGAAATGAGTATGTGTCTGTGTAATAGTAACGGCAAAAATAATCAACATACTGAGCCAGATTAATATAAATATATATATATAGAAATAACACAGTAACCATCTGTTTAGTATGGGTGACGCTGATACGTTTTTTTTTTCTCTGCGTCTTGTCGATATTTTGTTTGATTGATTGCATACCGACGTGCCTTCCTCGCGTATCAAAATAAAGAAGATTCATAATTAAAATAATATCTTTTTATTTATTACCGCAAATCGATTCTTCTTTAATTGGAAGTTTCAGGAAAATTCATTTTACCAAAGTTGTCGCACTTGTTGATACTCTGGTTCGATCTTTTCTTATTCGAATCCTTAGGAAAATTAATTTTCGATGCAACTTGTCGGTTGGGAAAAATTTCACTAATTTTACAATTAATTTTAATGTAATTTTGTTGATCGATGTTTTCGTTTTTCATCGAAATAAATTCTGATTATTCCAATTGTTCAAAAATGGTATCAAGAATTTTTGAACATATTTTTCGTTCATCGATATTCCCAGTTCGATTCAGTACAAATTCTCAACAAGCTAAATTTCTATCATGACACACTTGGAACACAGAATTTACTTCGGGGTCGCTGTTTAATTCGCTAAAAATCTCGGTTACTTAATACGCTTTTACCATGGCCAACAAATAATGCGATTCAGTCTGCCCTAATATAGGTTGGTGATTTATCTTCCGAGTTCTCTGGCTTTCTTCAACTCCCCTCCACCCAC
>NW_017100397.1:2034654-2046069 GCF_001263275.1 Habropoda laboriosa | reverse complement strand
ACTCTCGCACCAGAGAATTTCCTCTTTATTAGATTTAACCTTCTTAGTTTGCATGGAGCTTCTTTGTTTTACACTAGTAATGGAATCCTTGCGAAATTGCCTTTACTTCTCTCCACTGTAACTCCTAGTTTTAATCAATGCGTGGTACAAACTGATGCAGGATGATTCTGGATGAAAAGATAGGTGAAAAATGTGGAATGACATTTTTCGATAGGAAGTTCGGCTTTTGAGTGGATGAGAATTGCAAATTCACAATTATCACAATTATCACAATTATCAATTTTTCACTTTATTATCTCTTTCTCTTTAAATTGCAATTTTTAAACTTTTCTAGACGTGTAAATATTAAATTCTTCCATGAAATTCTTCCTTTAGTATAATTTAAATGAATGGCAATACGAGTTCTTCGTAACAGTTACCTCCCTCGTACAGAGTCGTAGCTGAGGTCAAGCGTAGGTGCACGTGCACTCGACGAATCTTCAACACCAGTTTCCTCCAAAACAAACCTTCCTACAAAAAACTATCGTATCACGTTTTCACCGTACTTCTCCACACGCGATCCTGCCTAACATTATATATCATAGTAATCAAACCTATAGGTTCCACTTTCCCCACCCCCAGCAATCAAACCTCATCGAAACAGCGTTCAATCAGACTGTTGGCATCGACAAGTTCGTCGAAGGGTTAATAACCCAGCACTCGCGAGACAGACTGTGAATCCCCAGTTAAAATCGCTCGAACCCTTTGTGAAATCGATAACAATAGCCCAAGAGAATCGGTCACAGCGAGAGAAGAAAATCGCGAGAAAGAGAATGCTAGAAAAATATAGTAGCAGTAGAGGGGGCATTACAGGACACCGGTGTGTCTCATGCACCCGGTGGTTATTCATCTTTTATTCGGGCTCGCGACCGGGTCGCGCGTCGTGGGCCACTCTCCGTGCTCTCTTACTCCTTCTTTCTCTGTCCCTCTCACTCACTTGGGGCGGTCGGTATTTCTAAAAATAGTCGTGCATCGAATAACGAGCCGGCCGCATCGCCAAGGGTTGAAGTTTGCATTGTGAACGCGTACAGTCCGCCCTGTATACGGTTAGCCCCCATGTAACCGAAGATTTGACCCAATGACCCAACGAGCACGACCGAAACCGGCCGGAAACACCCGATCCCCTTTCACCAACCGACTCACCATACTCTCTCTGTCTTCTTAACGCTATCCCCACCACCGTTTACACGTCTACCCCTACTTCCACCTCACGTTGATATTTTACAACTGCGTCTTTCTTCTTGGCGCCTTCTGGTGCATTCATTTTTCCGGCAAACCATGTTAATCACCAAAGACAATCTGGGCTTTGATTTTATAACTTGTATACTTTATTTGGTTTAAGTCTCTCAACCATACGCAGCGAGGTACTGGTACTTCGTTTTATGGAAATTTTTCCTGCGAACGTTTTCTATTTTATTAGAATTATACAAAGTGTAGTATAAGAATGGAACTGACAAATGATCTATAGAATCTTTATAATTGTTTTACGAGTGCAGGAGTTTCTTCGATCCAGACAGTGACTGTGTTATTGGTAATACATTAGGTCATGTTTAAAATCGTGTGAAGCTGTTCAAGTGTTACATAACATAGAAGTAACAGGTCGTGCTTTATTGTTGCTATTATTGTTACTATTGTTACCGCGACGTGCATTCGATCTATTAACAGAGGTGGATCGACTGGTCTGTCTTTGTCCATAGATGTCATCGATTAGCGGTGCGTAAGTGTAACGCAACCGCGGAAAGAAGGCATCAACCGAATGTCTAGTTTGTGGCCAATTTCTCCACTTACCTCATGAATCATAATTTGTCCTATCACACTATCGTTTACCGTGGAATAACTTCTAAACCGTCGGATATACATACATATATATATAGCACGACAATTTATCCGACCATTGAAACAAATAACGGATGGAATAAGAGTATCGTGAACAGCGGTGAAGCGTGTCGAGCGTATTTGCAAAATATTTTCGTGCGGTCGTACACTCGTATCGACTATCCGCGCGGCGACCTGTTACCAAACTTTTTCCAATTTAAAATCCGATTGTTTTTGCAGCGGTTGTGGCTCCACAAAAAGCCCTCGTGTTTCGCTACCACCGCTCTCCAATCCGATATTTCTTTCCAACTGATCGATTCCCTGTCGTTAGGAATTCATCTTTCACGGCTTGATATAATCAAAGGGGAAACAGTCTTCGTGAAAATTCACATTGTTCGGCATGCTTCGACTTAGGTACTGAAGGAATATGGTTATTTTTACTAAATAACGAGACGTGAGTAGGGTTGCGCTAAGTACCCTCACGGTATTAGCACGATCTTTATTGAAATGGACTGTCGGCGTTGGAGGTCCGTGCCTGACTGGCCTCTTCCTGCCTCGCTTCTTCTTACTAACTTTTAGCTCCGATTTGGCGGGGGAGGTTTTTCCCGTAACGTCATTTGGCGACACAGCTGAGTTTCCTCCAGGTCAAGTACTCGTGACCTGCCGGTTCGGGCCTCTGGGCCTCGTACGGCTGACCTTTCGGAAACCCTTGGTTTATGATGCGGCAATTTGCTATTGAGGCCGTCGGAGAAAGTTTCTACGCGGACATGCATTGTCGAATTTTTAGAAATTAAATAAGCTAAAAACAGTTTCCTCAAAAATAGCCTTTCAAGCGCGCACGTCATAAACCGTGCTAGTAGTCTGCTCGCCAAATGTTTTCCGCTGTAGCTGGTCGCTACAGTACTAACATAGGTACCATCAGTGCTATCATTACTACTAACAACAAGTTCACTAACTTCGGTTCACGTTAATATTAATATTGCTGCCATTGACAGAGCTAACATTCTTAATACCCGTACTAACATTGTTAACAAAAGCCTTGACATCACCAGTGTCGGTATTAACATCACTATAGGCATTACTAACAATTGTACTAACACTGCTAACACTCGGTACTAACATTTCATTACTGTAAAAGTTCCTGTATTTGCTCTAAAAACGTCCGTTACACGAGCTCGAGTTTCACAATGAGGTTGGGAAGTGAGAAACGATGAACGGTTCGAGAAAATGTACACCCGTGCGTTACGCTAGAATTATTCGCGAAAAAAAAAGATCATTCTAAACGTGAAAACACAGGATAGGACGAGGGGAAAGGAGGAGGGAGAAGAGTGCAGAGAAACCTGTATTTTTATCGGCGGCGAAAGCGCGGCAAACATTCGACAGGGAAAACAGATGGTATATGTATGTACGTCGCGCGCGGTTTTATCGAAAATCGACATTCTCCGCTCTAACAAACAACCGTTACGAAGAAACGGGCTACCTTTTAAATTCGATTATACGAAAGGGGGTCTGGTGAATGCAGAAAAATGCAAATTCGATAACGCATAGATGTTACTGGCCCTGTCGAAATCAATTTTTCGGGCAATCCACGCAGTACAAGACCTCCTTCTTTTCCCCTGTATCCGCGTATCATTAAGCATCCATGCTGCAAACTGTGCAAACACTCACGGTACCAGCTAGAAATCGTTCATAGAAAGAGAGAGACAGAGAAAGCAGCAATATCGCGAGATCTCGCGATATGGTACTCTCGTCGCGCTGATTTCCCACAATTTTTCCACGAGTTCCGCACCCTTCCAGTCGCTTTACCCGAAACACGTACTATGCCACCGTGCGCGAAATAGACGGTCGGAATTTTTACCAAGACGTATACACGTACCTTCTTGCAGCCTGGAGCGAATTCGTCGCAATGAATATGTATTCGAAAGCAGAGGTAAGATAGGGACGGTGACTCGCAACGAGGTATACAGGATGTTTCCGAACTGATGGTACAACCCGAGGAGGGGTGAATTTACATGAAAAAATAATTCGAAAATGTAGAGTGACATTTTTCATAGGAAGCTTTATATCCGAGTAAATCGATGTTGAAAGTGCATCGAGTACGTGTGCATTTAAGCTTCTGCGAATGTTTTCTGTAATAATCATTTTCTCTTTGAGTCGTTCTCTACTTGCATTCTCGTCGTGGTGCGCAAAAGATTTTACGTGACCCCGTAAAGTAAAAATCTATCGATATCAAGTCCGGGAATTGCGATGGCCAAGTTGTTTCACCATCACAGTTGATCCTTCACTGTCCAATGTGACACATTCAAATAGCAATGCAGGTAATTCGTGTTGTGGGGTTATATTAAATAAATGACTCGTGTGGAGTAAGGTAGGTGAATAATTATATTTTAGACGATGTTCACAAGACGGGCGCACAATTAGAACTGCCTACAAAACGTGGTGACAGTGTGCACATTTATACCTGTGGTGTTCGCAGGCATCCCCAAACCATATTTAGCGGACGGTCATAAACCTACCGCGAAGAAGAACTCGCTTCTTCCAATATTTTAGGATGTCGAGTTTTCCACGCAGTACACATAAAACATTTTCCTTCAACAATTTGCAATGACATCTGTTAGGCGAAGGCGTACGTGAGATCATGTGTAAATGTACACTTACTCGACCAGTCTTCAACATTGATTTATTCAGAAATGAAACTTCGCATAAAAAAATGTTACTCTGCGATTTCCGAATTATTTCGTCATGTAAATTCACCTCTTTCGGGTTGTAACACCAGTTCTGAAACACCCTGTACATCGATATCGCAATGCAACGATAGATGGATCTCTATTTCCTCCATTCCCGGCTTTCTGGGGAATTAATATCATCCTTCGTAGAAGAAGCTCATCAGTTTTTAATTTGAATTCTTATGTGATTTTTTTAGGATCCGAGGGAATTGCAATAGAATAGTGGTTTCGATTGAAAATTGAACTTTCAATTTAAAAATTGGAATCTTTTTTATGATTCTGATAGGAGATGAAGATTCAGTTGGAAATCGAACGTAGGTGGAAATAATAGGAAAAACGCGGGGCAAATATTTGCACAGATTAATCGACAAATTGATATCCATCTATTAACCACTTTATTCGCGTCAGTTCCTGTCCGGTAATTAACGCGCGATGTAATTAATGCCGCGTTTATTTCCATTATTCGAGGGCCGTTCCGTCGAGTGGAATTACGAAATTTTGCATCGAAACGTGACCCGCGCGGAATTTCAATTATTTTATCCCACGTATGTGCCTACTCTCTTGCTCGTTCACAAAAATTTTTCCATACAACTTTATCGCGGTACAATCAACAATTAACCTTTTGCATCACACTGGTGATTATGATGAAAATATGACAGCCAAATTGCTAGCGAACAAAAATTTCATAAGGAATACTACTAAAGATTAAAAATTATTCACAAGAAATGATCGCTTACAAGGACAATGTAACAACACACGATCGCTAAAATAATCGTAAATGTTCCGAAGGGCTTGCAACTCTGTAATTTAACGTGGACGTATTCCGTGGCAAGCATAGTGCGTGCGTCGAACGTGAAAAGAAATTGTCCACGGATACCAGAAATACCAGCAAGTTTATCGAGCCGATAAAGCATTATGCGGCTCTATTGAAAATTTCCTGCTGCCCTCACAAAGGGATGAAAAGAGTGAATACGTGAGCCCCGTGCAAAAGGTCACCCCTCCCCCTCTTCTGATTGCTGCGTTCGAATCGACGAATGCCTTGCAAAACCAGCTACCTTGTGTACAAAACCATATATATACGCTGCATTAAACAACGTCCAATCGGTTTCTCGCTTATTTTGACGTCCTTCACCCCCTCCTTTTGTATTCAATGTGTGTACAGTCTTGTTCATAAGTCGTTGAACATACTTTTCAATTATAATTTTCCTAAAGTTGAATTTTCAATAATAATGTAAAGAGAGTATTCAATCGTGATCTTTCTAAAATGGAACATCATTTTTTTTACCTAAATGGCAAGAAAAGATACAGGAAAATTAATTGATCATTATAATACCAGGAATAACCTAACAAGTGTCAGTTTTATTTAAGTTTAATTTATGCAGGGGAATGTACAAACGATCACGAAATAAACCAGATGAATTTGTGGCGAAGCTGATCGTAAAAATATTCCAAGGTGAATATATTACACACGTATTCTTGATTTACCTCGTTTTATACTTTTCAACATTTCAAGAATATCTTTTCAGTCCGACAAACTTAAAGTGAAGCCTCTGACGTTACAGTCTAGCAAAATGGTGGCAAAATAGGCGGTTCAGGTCATCCCCACTACTCTTGGGTCTTACACTGCAGGCGCTTGAGGGGAAGTTGCATCGTAGGTAAATGGTTTAGACAAACGAATTTAAGTCAGCTGTCGATAATGTAACACGCTGATGAAAGAACGGAAAATTAAAAATTATTTAGTCGTCTTGTACGTTTACTTACGTTGGCGCGTAAGACAACTATTTAATAGCGCAGACGTTAATTTCTAAGCGACTCATACACGATAAATTGTTACCGCAAAGGAAACCTCAGGAAATGTATCAATATTTTTTAACAGTTATAAAACTGAAATGTATATATTTTTATGTTATTCCTGAATAATAAAAGTAGATTTCGGCGCATTAAAAAATTGCTTACGAAGCCAAAAAATTTCTGGCTGCAATGAAAAATAGCGTGCTACCACAGACCGACAGCCACTTTTTACAGCCAATAAAAGCCTTCAAACAGCCACTATTTAATGTTAAAATTTTGAAAAATTTGACAAAATCAGACGACATGTCGTCACTTTAACCGCAATATTTCGGCTTTGTTTAAAGATAATATTTCGACCTTAGGCTCATTTCATAGCAATAAACATAGCAATAATCTCTGCTAAAGTTTCAATTGCTAATTTGACACTATTTACACTCACAGAATAATTTTGAAAAAATACCATTGGATTGCTTGAATTTTAACCTGTAAAATAAGCTTATCAAAATAATAGAGAAATTTTGGGAACATGGGAAAAAAAAATAAAGTTTACCAGGACACACGTCGTTTGGCGTCGCGCAGGCATCTGTTCGCCTGTTTATGGTGTCTGCGCGACGTAAACTTAATATTTTCGAGCGTTCGAAAATATCATTCCGGTGAATTATCGACTGCTCGAACGATACCCGATCGTTCGCTCGAGTGAGACACGATCGTCACGATTATTCTATTCCTATTGGCTTACTAACAGCAAGCCGTTGCAAGTTCCCCGATATCTCCTACTTCTAGGCCCTAAGTCCCGCCTGAGACTTCACCTTTGCTTTGTCGGACAGTAAGTGGCTAAAAACTGGTTACGTAACGAAGGCTCTAAAGGGAGTTGCATAGAAGGAAGGGTAGGAGAGGAGGGAACGAGTAGGTACTTATACACGTGAGAGGGAATTTTCGAAGGTGGCTAATGGAAAGAGAAAATTATTATGGTTGTTACAACTGAGGGTGGTTATAGTGTTTATAATGCAAGAAGGTGCATACATGTGTAAGTATGCCTATTGAAGATGCTGAGTGTCTTTTCTTTATAGAGATTGTTAATTTATTCTGGATTTAGTGTAATGGCTGATCAGCGTTGTGACACCATGTGCAAGGGATTACATACATCTAGACAAGTAAAACAATTTTGTAAAGATTTTTGAAAAATATTTTATCAAAAATTTCTTAAAAAACGACAGGCTTTTACGAGGTCTGTTTTCCTGTTGGGTAATAAAATCAGCTATAATATCGAGGGCGTGGGAGTATCTTCGATTAATCAATCGCCGTGTAATTAGCGACTGAAGCGTTTCCTTTCATCCAATACTGCAATTAGTTTCAAATAAGAGCGTTCAATATCGGAATCAGTAGTACAATACTTTTTCACAAGCCTAGTTTGTATTAGCGCAATTATTTTTTCCAAATCAATACTTCGTTTATTTCAGCTTGAAATGAGATTAAAAATTCCAAAGGAAATATCACGGTGGGACACAAGAAAATTACTTTCAATTACATTGTACACCAGAGAACGAAAAAATGATCTCCTAGATTCACATAAAAACATGTGTCAGTTTCTCCTCATTTCTCAAATCAAGAATCCGCACAGTGCTCCGCATTTTTCAACCCCTTTCTTTACGTATCAAGAGACTCGTCTTCCGGGTAACTGGCTTAAAGTGAATGATAAACGAACCTGCTAAAAGTTGTAGAAAAACGGCAAGTCGTGAGAAAAAGGAGGGGACCACGGAGGAAGATGGAAACGGAAGCGAGAATCGGACGTGGAAAGGGTCAACTGGTGTATTTACGTAGCGGCTACATATCTACAGGATTTCCACGTAGCCTGGCAGAACGGTGGATACTCGACAAGTCCTATGATTAAATATTACCAAGGATACGCTCTCGTCTCCGCTGGAGCCGCTGTATCCGGTAAAGGGATTCGAAATTCCCTCGGCCCCTTCTCACTCCGTCATTTCTAATCTGTAAATCACCCTTTCTTTCATCTCGTTCGATGTTTTTCTCTCCGACGTGACGCTACTGTTGGAGAACTATTCTTATTGTGGAACGAATGGAAATTGGATTAAGTAAAGAATGACGTAGGTGCGTTTTAATAGAACACTGTACTCAGAAACTTTTGTGTAAAAGTTTAAAGGTCTGCGTAAAAGGTAATACGCTCGTTACTTTGGACAACATCAAGTTCGTAATACGCTCCTTAATGAAGTAGGTGATTACATGATTCTTAATGGCTGAGATACTTTTTAACGTTGAGTTGCTGAAAGGAATTTTGCGGAACAGGACCTTCGCGGTGGCCGGGAATATTTTGTCGATGAAAATGGGGACGAAAGGGGTGAAAAATGATTGAGGAGTTAAATGAAATCGAAACAGATTCTCTTGACTGATATAAGATAGATTTCTCTGACTGCATTCTTGTTCTCCTCAAAATCTTTTCTTCAGAGAAAAGTTTCTCTATAAAATAAAAACTAAAAATCTGCCATCTAATTGTATTCTTGTTCCCCTCAAAATCTTTCCTACGTTTACAGAAACTGTTACCAAAAAGAAACTAGTACTATCTCACAATTTGCTTAAAAAAGAAAAAGTGAGGACGCAGAACGATTGCAAGCTAAAGATTAATCAGAAGGTTTGCATGAAAGCTAGATAAAAATGTCCTTCCTGGTACTATATTACCGTCGAACGTCCTGCACATATGACACCGGCATAAAAAATACACTCTCTTCCGAGCGTCAAAAATCTCAACGAAATATCTACCTTGGGAGAAGGTCGTAGGAGCAAAAGTTCTAAGAAAAGAGCGAGAAGGGCCCGGCTCGTAATATTTCACGAATATTCTCAAACGGGCTGTAGCCACGAGGAAAATCGCATTCAAACTTCCCGATTATCTTCACGGGGAGTCGGAGAACGTTGCCTCTATCCCCCAGCTACTTCTTTGTTTTTTCTTCTCCCCATTCTTCGCCATTCAACAGAGTCATTCTTGACAAATGCGACCCGATAAACGCGCGTTCGCTACTCCACGGCCCGTTTCGAGCTCGAATAATAGATCGTTCCCCGTCGATCCTGGCTTTTTGACGAATCGGCTGATTTTAATGCAGCTCGTGAAATGAAAGTAGTTAGAATTGCACGTTCCATGGATGGAAAAAAAAAGGAAAAATTCGAGAATGTAAACGACGAGTTGCGGAACAAGGGAAAGCGATAACGAGAATTGTTTGTTGTGAAGGATGGGTGTTATCCGTGTGGCGATTGCCACACACTTAGGCCTGGCGACTCTTGGCCCTCGATGCGAAGAATCGGGAGATGTTTTTCCAAATATCTCCGAGTTTCTTCGTCCTCGAGGACAAGAGTACAGTAAATTCTCTACAAAAGTCAGTAAGTTTGGATTCTACAAGTGACCAGTATAGATGGTCCTACGGCAAGGCTGCGTCATTGCTGCGCCCATGTTATCTCGCTCGCAGTCAGTCAGGCGTGTAACGCTACACCAGTCGGTTTCCTTTATGAGATTTCACGGCTCGACAAATCATAATAGAAAAATTTAATTTCTTTAATTTTACATTTTTCATCTGGAATTTTTTTTTACATGTTGCTGAGATTTTTCTGATGAAAATGATATCAAACACGATATAATTTGAACAACATTTACTTATTAACACGTTCACTGTCTCGCCAAATTTACAGGTTGCTGTCAGGCGGCCATAAGAAAATACATATTCATTATCGAGGGCGTATTGTCCGCTGTAGCGCATTTAGCAACGCGGCGGATTTTCCTCCAGGTCCGGTACTTGAGACATGTGGCATGGGCCTCTGGGCCCGTACGCGGACCTTTCGGCAACCCTTGGTTTTTGGGCTATGACGTTCAAAATTTTTAGTTGACAACATTTATTTTATTTTAATTATTCTAAACATTTGAGGCACTCCAGTCACTGATGACCACCATGGCCATATCAAGGAAACAATCTAATGTTAATACTTATTGAATGATTAATTTAATTTCATAACATATCGCTTTGGATGAATTACAAAAACAAACTGCTAAAAACGGTGAAAGTTTCTACGAAAACATGCATTGTTAGATTTACTAAACATTAAACAGACTAAAACGGTGTTTTCAAAAATAGCTTTTCTAGCGTGCCCGTCATAAACCGTGTTGGTCGTCCGCGCGCAGTTGCTTGCTTCTGCACTACAGCTGGTCGCCACAACACCATTGAAGTAAATTGATCCTAAGAAAAAAGATTTGCCTTTCTGAAATATTTCAGTTTCTGATGAAAGAAAATACAACTGTCTGAACAATATTTATTTATTAAGGTTCGGATCAACAAAAATATAAGTATTATCTTTAAAAAAAAAACTAAAAAAATTCAAGCTGATCCACCTAACTTGTCGACCTGATTGCTCGTAAACTATTCGTCGTCCGAAATAATGTTTGAAGCGAAAGTTACACGATTTCAAAGAGGGCATATGTTACAATAATTGTTTTTTTCTACACTGTTTTCATACATAAAGTTTTGAAGGTCAACATGAATTTTTTAAATGGAACACCCTGTATTGCTTTCCGGAAATTAAGAGAGCGTTAAAAGCTGAGTAAATAAATATTTAGGTGTAATATGTCCAAAATGTGTATTTATTGAGATATGTATATGCCTGTCCGGCAAAATACTCGATTGCACACGGTTCAGGTATAACAACCTGCCCCAAGTCAGAGGAACAACTAGGCCCCATCGACACACTCGGCAATTTATGTGAATATTTTGCTTATATATTGAAATAGTTTAATAAAAACTATTGCAACGTGTTCTTAAATATAATTTGATCCGTAAGGACGAAAAAATTAATAATTTAATGTTAAATAATCGAAATAGACCAAAAAAGTAGTGAACGACAAATACATATCTACTTTTCTATACGTGAGTAGGTGCTTGCTTATAACCACAAGATGCGCTGTCGCAGATGTTATTAAAATGGATGACACAGTGGCGTAATCAACTCACATGGCGAAAACAATTGAAAGCACAATCCTATCTCTTTTTGT
>NW_017100397.1:2032189-2032423 GCF_001263275.1 Habropoda laboriosa | reverse complement strand
TGTTACAATACCATATTCTCGATAAACGATATTCTCTACAAGACGTAAATTCTCTACAAGAGTCAGTAAGTTTGGATTCTAATTTAGTTTGGATATAATTTATTTTATGATATTGTAACAAGCAAACGTTGAATAAATATTTCATTCGTGTTATGAATTATTTAACAAAAAGAATTATTTAACACGATAAATTTAGCTGTACTATGGTTATTTTTAATCTACGACCACAGGTCA
>NW_017100397.1:1985885-2031982 GCF_001263275.1 Habropoda laboriosa | reverse complement strand
GGGTCCTTATATACCTGCGGTACCCTCTCCCCAAAGTCATTAGCAAAATCGTCGGTTAGGTCAGGCGGGAAATTTTCGCGGGAAATTTTCGCGGGAGATTCCCGTTATTGTAACACGGTATAATTTATCAATTTTCACAATTTTGATAAAAATTTATACTTCCGACAGTTTGTTATAACATTGCATATAACAATTTATACGTTTTTGCAATATTCTTCAATGGAAGCATAGGTTTTAACATTCTCGTTACTTACTCGTGGTTAAATTAATTTCGTAGGGATTAAAAATCAGGTTGACCTGTGGTCGTAGATTAAAAATAACCATAGTACAGCTAAATTTATCGTGTCAAATAATTCTTTTTACACGAATCAAAAATGTATTCAACGTTTGTACGCTATAATATCGTGAAATGAATTATTTGTGCAGTTCTGTGCATTTTCTGTGCAGTTCAACCTAATTTACTTAAATTTACATTGCGAGACAGTATACTGTAACAAGTAGTAACAAGCAAACGTTGAATAAATTCCTAATTCGAATTAAAAAAATTATTTAACACAATAATTTCAGCTTTATTATGATTATTCTTGATAAATGACCACAGGTCAACTTGATTTTTAATCGTTATAATCTTTAAAGTCAGTGTGAATAGAGAAAATGTGTAATATAATTCATTTCACGATATTATAACAAACAAACGTTGAATACATTTTTGATTCGTAGGAAAAGAATTATTTAACACGATAATTTTAGCTGTACTATCACTATTTTTAATCTACGACCACAGGTCAACCTGATTTTTAATCCCTACGAAATTAATTTAACCACGAGTAAGTAACGAGAACGCTAAAACCTATGTTTCCATTGAAGAATATTGTAAAAACGTATAAATTGTTATATGCAATGTTATAACAAATTGTCGGAAGTATAAATTTATAACAAAATTGTAAAAATTGATAAATTATACCGTGTTACGATATCGGAAATCTCCCGCGAAAATCTCCCGCGAAAATTTCCCGCCTGACCTAACGGACGATTTTGCTAATGACTTTGGGGAGAGGGTACCGCAGGTATATAAGGACCCTCCGATGTCCCGCGAACTTATTCACCCTTTATACTGGGCCCTAGACACTTCGCGGCGTATTTTGACCTGAAGGTTCTGAGATGTGAATAGAGTGGTCGGGGGCTACTAGCTAGCCTAGGTCCACCCTGTACACACTCAGCCTTCTTGTAACACTTGTATACATTAGAATCAATTAGAATTTCAATACAATAGACTGAATAACAATTCATTTTAACTAATACCTATTAGAAATTTTCCTTTTAAAACAAATATAAATCATTTTACCAATTACTGGTACTTGCTAGACATTTAATCGGTTCCTTTAAATACAATCAAATAATTTCTTCAATTAGCGATACTGACTTGGAATACTCCGATTCGAATAAAGTATTTCGAAATTATTTTGAAGGTTTAGGGAAATAAACATTTGAATTTTAGTCATCGTTGTTCTTCAGACTTGTCGAATAGGATATTGAAATCACTTTGAGAGGTTGCTTTTTCGTTACAGCATAACAATCAATATGTACTTTTCCCCCAGCAGTTGGAATTAATTTGAAATTTTTCATATATTTTCGCTGATATTGAATTTTGTTTACTAATAATTTACCATCCAAGGAATTTGCATGAATTGCATGTTAAGTAGTTAGTTGATTTATTATTGTATATTGTGAGCTGATTTGGAACGAGTGCACTATGCCCACCCTAAATTAAACCGTCTCAGTAGTTTACCGTAATTAATAATCTATTTTCGGAATTTATACGAGAATTTTTGAATTTTAGTAAATACTAGAGTCAGTGCATCGCGTATTGAAATAATAGCTTATACAGATAATCTTTTGAAATTACTCTTAATTAGGGAAAATCTTGAATCTTGTATGGAAGATGAAGATTTTCAGGAAATATTTATTTTTCAACAATGAATTTTTGTTTTATCGATTAATAACGTACGAAATGATTTTTGGAAAATTTTCTTCGTTTGAACGTTCGTTTAAGGTTCGACTATGATTATCAAATCTCTCGAAACACCGTAGAATGTTCAATTTTAAAAGTAACTTCTTCAATTTTTGGATAATCTGGGTAACGTGTTAGTGTTGACGATACACTTTCGAGTATAGACGTTAAAGTTCATAGAGTGGTCGGGGGCTACTAGCTAGCCTATGTCCACCCTGTACACACTCAGCCTTCTTGTAACACTTGTATACATTAGAATCAATTAGAATTTCAATACAATAGACTGAATAACAATTCATTTTAACTAATACCTATTAGAAATTTTCCTTTTAAAACAAATATAAATCATTTTACCAATTACTGGTACTTGCTAGACATTTAATATCAGACTTTAAATATTCTCCTTTCGGCTTATCTTTTATTCGCTGTCCTTGTCTACGTTTGGCAAACTACAAAGGCGGGCGCCAGGCTCGAAGACGTAGTCTCTGACTCTACGAGTGTCAGGTTTAGCTTCCTTGTGGTCTGACACTTGTGGAGAATGTACTGTATTGCCTCGGCAATGCAAGTCCGCGCCCCCACTTCCTGTGACTTTCCCATGGAACAGGGGCTACTTAAGGGAGCCCCGAAAAAGGCACGAGGCCTTTTGTCGTGGACCTTCTCTGCACGCGCATCATGTAGTTTACATTTGAAATTAGTTTAAGCATTACGTTTAAATAAATATATTTTTGTTATCCACTTTACCGAATAATCATTTGCACCACGTCACATCCAAAGTTATAACCATTGTAACATCTTACCTCCGTAAATTTTAGCCCCAGTCTCCCGTACCTACTCTAAGCAGTGATATTAGTGCCAAAATATTCCTTGCTGTTTAGATGTTAGTAGTGCTTAACAATGTTAATATCGCGTGTATTGGTTTTGCAAAATTGCAATGTGGATATTGGTACGAATCGCAATGTGCTTGTTGCGAAACCGATAATTGTCCCTTTTTTTGAGTCAGACCATTTAAGGAATCTGCTCGGGATAGGGGACTTAGGTAGTGCTCGGAAGATAGACTATTAACGCACAACAGTTTGCTATTAAACCTATGTATTTGTGAATGAACGTGAACAGAGCGCGAAATGCCTAAGCTTACTGATCGAAAAATTGTGTGTCGTGTCGTGTGGTGTTCGCTATTTTATGAACTACGTGTGTGTTCTGATTGGTGGTGTGAAGCTGTCGTAGGTGGTGGAAGTGTGTGGTGATTGGTTTTTTCGGTGTGTTTGGGGTGTCTGGTGGTGGTGTGAAAGTGGGGAATTTGTTCTTACATTTGTTATATTGCTTGTTGGAGGTTATATGGTGTTCAGGTGTGAGAGACATCCCCCGAGGTCGTGGCGCAAGCCAAGGCGCGGGGAGAGCTGCGGACGTCATACATAGTTCCCGCGGCTCTCTCCAGCGCGCCCGACGAGGACCACCGTGGGGGTTTTAGTGGGTAAAAATCCTACACTACCCCGCCACCCTCCGTGGCGTGGCGTCTTTGGAAGATTTCCCCCGCGTAACAAAAAAAAAAAAGGTGTGAGAGTCGTCGAGTTTTTGGGTGTCGTAAAGTATTTTTCGTGCCGGCTAAGACATCGCTTTTTTGGACGTGCTGGTCCATCGGGAATACCGATGTATGTATTGTTCGGCTCATCGGTACGGCCGAACAACACAAGCGACGTCTGTTACGCATGTGACAATATAAACATCAATACACTGCAACGTTAATAGTTTATTAGTGATGATAATACTTTGTCAATAATGTTAGTCCTACTATCCTTGGAAGTACCAACACGGACATCGGTGGTGATAGCACCGATGTTAACAATGTTAATGTCGATGTCGATAACGTGAATAGATACTGTTCATATTCAGTATCAGTATTCATATCAATTTGTGTCAACACTGACGGGAACACTATTAGCACCAATATCAATAATATTAATACTACAGATAATAATGCTAACATCAATACTAATACAATTAGTCGTAACATTTCAAAAATTCCGGGAATCCCAACTCCCTCCTCCCAAAACCTTAATCGATCGTCTCTGGAAGCTGTTGAAACACTGCGACCGCTGATATTCCAAGAATCATGGCACGTATTCACAAATCGAATCGCGTCACGCTACTGCGGTTGTTCATAAAAAATGCATCAAGATAACGTGCCGGTTCGCGGGGGACACGTAAAATTCCTCATAAACATTTCTCGCGACGAGACTCGGTTCGTTAAACGTTAACCAACTCGATTAACCAGAAACTATATGCGCACATACACACTACCGGTCAAAAGTTTGGAATCACCTGCCAATTGATTCGAATGATAAAAAATTCTCAAAGTCGCTGACTTTTTTCAGGAAATTTTTGCGTAAATTGCAATGCTCAGTGATTCCAAACTTTTGGCCGGTAGTGTATATGTAGGTACAGTAAATTCTCTACAAGTGTCAGTCAGTTTGGATTCTACTAGTGTCAGTATAGATGGTCCTACGCCTAGGTCTGCGTCATTGCTGCGCCTATGTTATCTCGCTCGCAGTCAGTCAGGCGTGTAACGCTACACCACTCGGTTTCTTTTACGAGATTTCACGGCTCGACAATTCATAATAGAAAAATATAATTTCTTTAATTTTACTTTTTTTCATCTGAAATGTTTTTTAACATGTTGGTGAGATTTTTCTGATGAAAATAATATCAAACACGATATAATTTGAACAACATTTACTTATTAACACGTTCACTGTCTGGCGTGACAGATTATGTCGTGTTTGATGTCATTTTCATCAGAAAAATCTCATCAATATGTTAAGAAAAATTAAAAAAGTTGGTATTTAAATCGCTTGGTTGCCTCGACTCACGTTTCATCCTTATCTTTTATTCGCAGTCCTTGATTACGTTCGGCAAACTACAAAGGCGGGCGCGAGGCTCGAAAACGTAGTCCCTGACTCTACAAGTGTCAGGTTTAGATTCCTTGCGGACTGACACTTGTGGAGAATTTACTGTACATACTTACGTAGAATGTTTCACCTAACTTTATCACCTGAAATACACTCATGTTCATAAATATTAAGACACTTGCTAAACGTGAAGCAAGCCTAAGCAATTATTTAAAAAATCTTTAGTATCGTCCTACTTTCTATATGAACGTAATAGGTGTCCTAATACTTACAAACGGCAGTGTCAGAAAGTACTCTGACTCGGAGTATGGTGGGCGTGAAATTAATTGAACGTGTCTACGTTTTTACAATAGTATATGTTATTCAAAGTCTATATCCGCGTTATCTGAGCGTCGTTCGCAAAAGCATGCTTCGAGGGTCTCAGGAAGAGAGGACGCGTCGTCCTGCCGATCCCTACTCACCCGTACGCGAACAGGCCCAGGGAAAGACCCAAAGGGGCGGAGTCACCCCCCCACCGAGCGCGCCTGGCTTCAAGATGCTCGCTTCATCGTCATCGGGACGGATTTTCTCACAGCAATGTATATTAAAAATTGTATAAAAATGTTTCCTACAAAAATTGCACATTTTTGTAAGAGCCTTTGTATAGTAACGATAGTTTCATTTCTGTTGACGTTAGAGGAAAGTTTTGAGCTATGCAAAAACATCGAAACAGTCCCGCACGCATCGTAAGTTCACTACTTCTCTATGCACCGATCAGATTTGTCAGCGTTGCTCAGGTCGCGTCTGCCACGAAACGTCGACAACGGAAGCTTCGAGTTCTAAGGTAGTCCCCGGAGAGACGAAAGTCCTGGGGATAGGTCGGAAGTCGGGCTGATGTTCGCGTACAGCTCCGGGGAATATTCGAAAGTTTCCCGTAAGATTCGAGAACGTTGCGGGCTAAGTCGTGAGAAGCTGAATCGGATATCGGCCAGTCTGAAACCCGTTCAGACCTCTTGGTACCGAATTACAGAATCTTTTATATGTACATGTCAGCAGTCTCCGAAATTGCCTGACCATCGAATAATATATCTTTAACATTCTATCGCGTTATATTTTGATAACACAAAGGGTGATTCCACGTCAAATCGATCATTTTTCGTCGTCGACATCAGGGATTTTGGGGGATAACTAGTTTCGAATTTGTTTAAAAAATACGGACCTTTGAATTTGGCAATTTTTTCCATTTTTATGAAAACGAGCTATGCTTATCAATTTTTATCTCGAAAACTACATATTGATTGAGTTTACTTTCCTTTTTGTCTTAATCTAGAAGGATTGCCCTACTCTAATAATAGTTTTGTTATTTGAAAAGTTGATTTTATAATACTGAAAATTATAAACAAATTCTTATTTTGTAAATTTCTTTGTGACGGGCTAAAGGTGTTTAAATTAAAAACATATACATGGTCACATTCCTTGAAATTCTACCTACAAAATGAGCCCCTTTGCAGGCCGGAGGATTTAAAATTGGCGTCAGAAGGAGCTGGAAAAAGACTGGTGTACCCCCGTTTCAGGTAAGCGAGCCGCGTGCTCTAGTCATCGAAGGCAATCGGTCCGCGCTGTTTTGCTTTCTTACGCTTTATGGGAGATACTGTTAGACCGCGTGTGGCCAAAGAACGTTTATGAAAGGAAACAGTCCAGACTCGTCCCTTTTTCCCTTGGTTCCCACGCATCCAGGTCCTAACTCTAGGATGCCTTTTTAACCATTACCTGCGCGTTTTCCACTTTACCACCGAATTCCCGTCTTACCACCAGTAAATCCTCAAACTAGTACACTCTACCCATTTTTGTACCAAGTCCTCAAGTTCATTACCTGCAAACCATTATTCCTAAATTTTTATTTCTAATCATCGAACTATCAATCCTAACGAGCTCTGCTCGTTATCCTTACACGTTCCCGATTCTTCTCTAATGGACGCATCCCTAAATTCTCCCGCCCGCAACTCCCAAAAACCGTAGTACAAATGCAGTCCCGAAAAGGACAAAAACGAACAGTCTACGTACAGTTACCAGACAGGTTAGACAGTCCATACTATAACCGCGAAAACTTCCATATAATACAAATGTAAATTCGTGCAATAATAAAGAAAATTCACAAAATCTAAACCGTCTCGAAATCACGTAGCTATTGGATGTCACACAGGGTTGGTTGTTCGGAAGAAGGCATGAGAAAGTGTAAGGATCGCAAGCGGTTAAATTTTCTTTTAGTTATACTGCACACAAATATGGAAAAAGTGGTTTCAAGAAAAACGCGTTTAAAGTTTTTTCCGGTATAGGTATGTAAATATATGCGTGACACGCTATGTTCCAATGGGTTAAGTGTAAGTTGGGAACCTATTCTCAAGATATAAAACCATCGATTTAAGCAAGAAAAAAAAATCGAATTTTTCGATCCACCGATGGGGGTCCCCCCCTTAAGAATGAGAAAATTATTCCTATATAGAGGATCTGGACACGAAGTGGGGAAGCGAGGGTGTCTTCTGGTAGAGAAACAGCACGGCACTTATCCCAGAATTCCGGAACAGGGTGAACGAAATAGTAAATTGGCCATCGGTATTATTATTTAACCCTTTATGGGCCGAATATTTTTCTTGACTGTAAAAGAATTTATGTAACGTAAAATTAGCAAATATCGACCTATAAATGCAGAATAACAGTGAATTCAGCAATTTCGACAATTTTATCATAACGAATACATATTGTAACTTTGAAGTAACAACGGTTATCAAGAAAGTTACTGGTTAATAAGGAGACATTGTACAACAAGACGTTTATGCTATTTTGTGGAAGAAAGTTCAATTATTTAATAAAATATCGATATATTAGTATGTGACTTGAAAGTTACACGGGCCCGTAGAGGGTTAAACAATTCCTTAAATATTTCTAACATATCAGACCACTCGTAAGGATGTATAACAATACGAAGAATCTTTTTTCTTGAACGGTAGAAATACCATTGGTAATTTTGGAAAATCATTGGAGAATATTATTGGAAATTTAGGAAAAAATGTAAATGGAGAGATAATGACTAGCTCTTGGCCTTTAGCTACGAGATAGATAAGTCGATCTTGCGAATTTGGGACTTTCCTTTGAAAAGTTACAAGCGGATCAACTTGTTTTGGAACACTCTCAAAAACACCACTTATCATGTTGACCTCTTTGCGAATCATGGTTAAGAGAAGTCCAGTCATCCAACGGTAACATTAGTATTATTCGAAAATGGAAGCAACGTTGGTAAATATTGGTCCAACACGCAAACGTCGACGAGTTTCCTGCAGGCTATACGCGAAACACTGTAGTCGAATGAATTATTGCGTCCGGTCGTGAACGATTATCAGAGTGTAAGAGACGGTTGTATAATACGAGCTGGCTTCCAGGACGTTTATCCTCGTGGATCTTGGGAATCCCAGGCATGCTGGTTTAATAGGTCAATGCCGCGGGCACCCACACTCGGTTTAACCCTTTCACAACACAGCCTATTCATTGTTGGTGACCTTTGACCAGACCGATAGGCCGTGACCGGCCTGTTTTTCGTGGCTAGAATGACTTGAGGATGTTCTAAGCTGAGGAGACTCTACCGAGAACACTGTGCAATGGGCGTATTGGTGGAATCAGTTCAGGAAGTTGCTCGTCAATCACTTTTGGGCGGGTTGGCTGGTCGATTTATTAAGTGGCTAGGTGTGTTTTAAACGGGACAATTAAAATTTGCCAACTTTACGAATTCCTTAGCTACTAATATTCGAATTTTCCGAATTTCTCAATTCCCGAATTTTACATTTTTCCAGAATTCCTAAGTTTCCCAATCTCCCAAACTCTCGAATTTTCCAAATTTCCCAATCTCTCGAATTCCCGAATTTTCAAATTTCCCAATTCTCAAAATTCCTGAATTTCTCAGTCATCAAATTTCCCTCTGTATCCCACAATTTCATTTCCCATTCTCCCCAACCTTTTCCTGTCTCACCTAATTTTAATGTTTCCCCCGAATCTCCGCTAATTATAGCACGCTTTAATGCGAAATTTAATAAAATTTAATAACGGCCTCGACGGTTACTCTAAACGTAATACCCCTCGTACACGCACCCCCTGCGCCAGGTTGCCCGGTTAGCCATGAGTATCAAATATCCAGCAAGCGCACCACTCTCTTTGCCGCCTGAATCCGAAACGTTGGGAAGGCCAATTAACGCTCGGCTGGTTACCGTACCCCGACCGCCCCGCCCGTGGTTCGCGTTACTTCGCACGTGCACGACGAATCCAAACAAACGCGATAAAAGAGACACACAACGCGGTGATATCGCAAATTACACGCTCCTGATCCAATTACATTAATTAAATATCACCGGTGAACGAAACAGAAGCTGGTAGAATGAAACGACAATCTTTTTCCACTGCTCATCCCTTATCCCGGTCTATTTAAACCGTGAAACGCCTCGAAGCAGAATCTATCATGGTCATCGCGAGTAATCTCGTTATACGGAGGCAACTTTTATCTCTGCACGCTCACCACGGTTACGTAAAGTTATTAGTTTGACCTATTTCCAGCACTGGAGAAACACACACACGCACACACATAGAGGAGAGAGAGATAGAGGAGCAAAGAATAGGAAGCACGAAAGTGCACGCACTAATGTGCCATGAATTCCGACAAAACCCTTCTTTGGCTTTGCATTTTCCACCCCCCCCCCAAACTCCCGCTGTAAAACATGATACAAATCCACCGGGAGAACAACCCGGTATATTATTACATCCCGTCGGAATGGATCGAACGATCGGAAAAGGAAACCAATCAAAGTCATGGTACTCACGTTGACTGCTGCTCCGTCGTATGATGTTCTCGAGGAATGTGTTTTGCGGGGCGACCAGGCCCCTGCGCCCCCCTGGCATCCTTTCTTCCTTGGATGATACCGGATCCTGGTCGCTGCGGCTATCAGGACCTCGTCCAGCCTCTGGCTACGACGATCACGTGCCGCCTTCCTCGCCTCATGTCAATCTTCTTCCCCGTACTCTTACCCCTTTCCTCTCTTGTTCACCTCACTTGAATTCTCGTTTACAATAGCTGCGATGGACACGAATGCACACACACGAGCGCGCGTGATTAACGTGCCACGTTCACTAACTGAATGTCATAATTCGAGGGTAGTTCACCATCGTCACGTGGATCACCCGTCGTCGGTCCTGGAACCGGTCCAACAGACCTCTAACACGCACGCGCGCCAATTGTTCGCCCCTTCAGTCCTTCACTCTCAAAAATTCCCCCTTTCTTTTACTACTAGAACGAACAGAGGCCACAGCTTCGGGTACGAATATTCTTCGCGAGAGAACCAACATATACAGTTCCTCTATAACGTGTATAACGCGATACGGACGATGAGCGAGAAACGGAGAAAAGGAAAAGAAGTAAACAGAAAAAGAACGCAAATTTCTCTCACCAGGACAGATCCGTCCGGCAGACCTAGACGTCTCTGTCGTCACCTGAACGCGGCTGCTCTTCTGTTCCTCCAACGAACAGCGTTCAAACGCCTCTTTCTCGCTGGTTCGTCGTTCTCCAGCTCCGCCAGCGGTGATAATTCCCGTCGAGATGGTGGAGCAGGAGGGCCGAGGCTGGCAAACGGTGTACAATGGGAACACGGGAACACGTGAGAAGAGATGGTGGTGATTATGGTGTTGGTTGTGGTGGTGGCGGTGTAGGTGGAGGACGGTGATCCGGATTTATCGAGACGCCGTGGACGGCGACGTCGATCGGCTCGCGGAAGTGTCCTCGCTTGGTGGACGCGCGATCGATGACCCATCTAACCGCAGTCCTTCCAGGTGATCGCGCGCGCTATCACGGTGACCTGACGACAAGTAATCAGACGACTGCGCGCTACCTGCCACGTCGTTCTCCACATCCTCGGCGTCCTCCTCGGCGTCGGTGCAGCTGGTGCCCGCGGAGGAGGACATCCCTCAAACAGAGGAACTGGCCACGGGAAGAATTCTCGATCACATCCTCTTTTTCTTCTGCGAAGATAATGTTGCTGCTTTCCTCGTAGCTGATATGTCTTAGCAATGAGTGAAGGTTCAAGATGGTTAGTTGTTGATGGTAGACGCCAGTTTGGTTGATGTAAAAGGTTGCTGGAGATTCTCAATTGCTGAAAGAGAAGAGGAAAATACATCAGTGGATTTGAGTTGATTTCTTTTTCCTAGTGCGTAGACAAAATATTGATTACTTTTTAATTGTAGCAAATTTTTATAAACAGGAACTTATCCGACTAGAATTTCAGTTAGGCATGCCTAAAGACGAATGCGGGCCTAATGCGGAAACGACTAGGCACACCTAAATGCTGCAAGCCTAATCGTTACCGCATTAGGTCCTAATTCGGAAGGAATGATGCATGTCTAAGTTGGGCATTCCTAACAGTTGCCATACGTGGCCCAAATGGGGATGGCCGAGCGCACACCTAAACTGGGTAGAGTGGGGCTCTCAAACTTATATGTAGGAATATTTACAGACATCTCAGAGTCGGAAGTACGCTTGCGTGAGAGATTTCAACAAGATAAAAGTTTTTACGGTATTCCTCGTGAGATTTCATTAATGTCTCCCAATGACAGCCTAATAAAGCTATTCTAATATGGGCCTAATGCGGCCCTAACGCGGCTTTCCCAATTAGGCGATCGTGAATATTCCGCGTTACATACCGCACGCGGGCCTGATGGGGCTGCCCCATTGGGGCCTAACAGGGAAATTAGGCTAGCCTAATGCGGACCTAATGTCTGCCTAGCTGAAATTTCTAGTCGGTTAATTGTACAGTATAAAAGTGCCTGAAAGAGAAGTGGAACAATAAGATCATTCCAATGGAATCGTTAGCGTCCCTTAGCAAGAACATTAATATTAAAGCATGGACTATTTTTCCGGTCGAACAGGGGTACGGTATCTCGTCGAACTGCCAACGGCGAAGATAAAACTGTGCTTTCATGTTGTGGACGATAAATCGGAGCTCGAGTTATCTTTATGGATCCGTGGAGTCGTATTTACGCGAAATAGCGAAATCGAGGCAATGGCACTACGTAACAATATCCATGGACACTACTGGGCCCTTCAACTCCGCCAAACGCGTAAAATAATTGAGTCACAAGCATTTGGCCCTATCTAGATATATAAATACTTACGTACATATACTTTAACGCAAAAGTGGTGTAAGTCAATTTTTTACCTTTTTCAGTTAACACCACATCTCAAAAGCTTAATCTTCCTTCTGTTTTGTGCAGAAGTGGTGTAAGGATATCTTCGTTAGTTTCTCAGTGGATAGCAAAATAAGTAAGAACCACCCACTCGAATGGCATGGACGCTCTATGCAAGAATGGTGTAAGTCGGTCTTTGATGTGAGATAAATGACATGGGACTTTTGGATTTCGAAGATGAAGTGAGCGATGAATCCACAAAGTTTCGGTGCCATGCTCATTACTATTTTTCAATTTAAATTCATGACTATGTAAACCATAATTTATACATTTTATTTATTTTTTTAAATAATTTGTTTGGTAATTAATAAAGCAGTAGAAACATAATGTCTACCTCAACAAACAGATTATACATACAGCACAACAAATGATTACAGGGGAGACTGGGGAGGATTGATACATTTTTATGTTCCCCACGTAAAATACAAAACAGAAGCGTGCACTTCAGCATAGACTGCTCTTTGTAGATCGCGTTAGGTTACGATTGTTTCAAGCAAATTCATTAACCTGAAATTATTTTATTAAAGGAAGTGCATTTTCGTGCCGAGAAACGTAAGTTTTTACTTCATTTATATAAGGTTTTTGTCACTGAGTACTGATTTTTATGAAATATCATTAATTTTACGTGAAAATACACTCAATGTTACACATATGTGACAACTCTCGTTGCTTAAGGTTAAGTGTGAAGGTGAAGTTAGGGTTAAGTGTTGCTAGAATTATTGTTTTAAAATTCTACATTTGGGGAGGCACGAGGCATACCTTCAAGGGAGGTTTGATACATGTATCATACCTCCCCAAAGTGATTTAACCTTGCGTAATCTGTAATAGATATTCTTCAGCAAACAAAATTTCTATATTTCAATAGATGCTGTTTAAATGGAAGTCCAAGGGTCGTCAAATGAATTCACCGGATGATATTAAAAATGCTGTACTTGAAGTTATTAATGAAAATAAACCAATAAGGACAACGGCTAAAACGACATTATCTAGATACATAATTAAATATAAAAATAACAAAAATACAGTTTTTTATCCAAATTTCGTAACATCCCAAATGAACATTGGATTCAATGTCAAATGTGTTCTAAATAATGCCACACACAATGTGCTGGATTAAACATTCGAACAAAGATGTTTCATTGTGAAATTTGTACGAAATAGACTGCTCTGTTTTTACGTCTCATATCTCCCATTATTATCTAACAACCCTCCCTCAGGTGCGAGGATTGAGACATTTTACATCACTTACGAAATAACATTTTTTTTAATACAGTTTTGGTTTAAGTTTAAAACATTTATGCTTGTTTTTGTTAAAGAACAGGATGTTGAATGGAAATATACAAGAAGATCGTTAAAATATTATATGGTTTCGTTTACACAAAAACGTATCAACCCTCCCCAGTCTCCCCTATAGGATAATCATATAGATTATATGAGCCGTTTATTTTGAAAGTGGCCTAAGTCCATTTGCGGTTAAGTATATTCAGAGTATACACGATAATTTTCGACACGTAAGTTTTCGCAGTTAGTACAATAATTAAAACCATTACTTTGAAAGTGGCCCAAGTCCAATCCATTATTGATAATGCCCGAAAGTGCGGATTTTCAAATGTCCGAAAGCAGTGGTGAAGGTAATTTTAGTTAATTAGTATTTAACAAGTTAACCTCAGCTTTTGGACAGTTGCTTTAGTTGAATAATCGGTACGTTTAATTAATGCAGTGAAAAAAAATTCACGCAATACACGCTTACAATTGAATATAAAACTGTTGCTTTAGTTGAATAATCAGTACGTTTAATTAATGCAGTGAAAAAAAATTCACGCAATACACGCTTACAATTGAATATAAAACATAAAATATGAAATTACAGAAATTATTACACCCATGGGGAAGAATAAAACAACAAGACCGTTTAATTCAGATAGTGAACACGAATTAGTAACTAATGATTTGAACAAAAATCGACAAAGAAAGAGAATTATAGAATAACATTCGTCGTCAGAGGATGAAGATACAGATGACAACAGAGAAAAGAATGGTGAAACATACATCCAAAAAGTGCGAAAAATTAAACGGAATACAGGGAAAAGATATTATACTCAAACTGGAAACATTATACCTGCAAAAGTTTTTCAAAACAAAGATTACCGTTGTCGAAAAGCTTGCATAAAAAATTACGAAGAAGAAGAAAGAAAGAATACTTTTGAGAAGTTTTGGTACTTGGGAGATTTTAATAAACAAAATGTATTGCTATACAAAGCTACCGAGCGCTATGCTGTGAAATGAAAACGTCAAAAAAACGGAAAAGGTTCGCCAAGAAATTATAGTTCCCGTCTGTAAAAAATTCTTTTTGGATACCTTTAAAATAAGTGAAGGACGATTAAAACGTGTATTAAACTCTGCAAATGTAGGAAATGATTTACATGGGCGTACGGTTGGACCATCGAGAAAAATTTCCGAGGAAGAGAAAAAGCACGTTCAAAACCATATTAAAAGTTCTCTCAAATTTGAATCCCATTATACCAGATCTCATAACCCTAATAGAAGATACCTACATCCTGATCTAACTCGAAAGAAAATGTTTCATTTATACGAGCTTCGTTGCAATGAAAATAATATAAAAGCCGTTAATGAGTGGACTTAGAGAAAAATATTTAATAGAGATTTTGATTTACATTTCCACCAACCGCGCAAAAATACGTGCCAAAAATGCGACCTATTAAACATTAAAATTAAAGCATCGGATGACGATGAAGAAAAGAATAAACTTATGAAAGAACATGATGTCCATTTAAGGCTAGCAGAATCAGCTAGGAAGTCATTAAAACAAGATCAAGAACTAGTATTACGTAATTCAGATCATTATTTCGCTTTTTCTTTCGACTTGCAGAAAGCATCACCTCATCCAAAGTTGTCTACTTCAGTAGCATATTATAAACGCAATATGTACGTTCTAAATTTGGGTATTCACAATTTTCATAACGATAATGTTCAGATGTACGTTTGGGATGAAACTATTGCATCAAGAGGTTCCCAAGAAGTAGCTTCATGCATTTTGAAACATCTTAAAAGTCTAAGAAGTGAAAGACATATTATAGCTTACAGTGACATGTGTGCAGGACAAAATAGGAACATTAAAGTAGCTTTAACGTGGCTAAAAATTGTCCAAACTGTTGAACATAATGTGGAAATCATAGACCATAAATTCTTAGTATCGGGACATTCGTTTTTACCGAATGATAGAGATTTTCGCGTCGTAGAAATGTCATTAAAGAAAAATAATTTACTGTTTGTCCCCCAAGATTATTATAGTGTTATCAAAAAGTACCGGAAAGGTAGTAACTTTATTCTAAATGAAATGAAACAAGAGGATTTCATATCAACAAAATTTTTGGAGAACGCTAGTTTTTAAAAGGGTAAAGAATTCTAACGGAGAAACAATAAATTGGTAAAAAATATGCTGGATGCGTTTCTTCAGAAATGAAACATATAAAATTTTCTATAAGATATCAATGGATGAGAATGCAGAGTTTAAAATCCTGGATTTATTACCACGTCGGGGTAGACCAAGAAAGTTCGAAAATACTGTATTGACACCACTTTATAAAAATATAAGACGAATTACAACAGCGAAATACAAGGACATGATGGACTTACTACGATATATACCACCGAAGGAACCATGACTTCTTCAAATCCCTCCCGCATACACAAAATGTAGATGAGCAGTAAATTGTTATGTAATTTATGTAGTTAGAAAATTTCCTGAATTGCATAAATTGTGTTTTTGAAATGTTGTAAAGAAATATAAAAAAAATTGAGTATTGTTTTTATCAATTTGAAGCATTTTAAATTACGTCGAATGGACTTGGGCTCTTTCAAATTTTATAACGAATCTGGTTGTTAACTTTGGAAGTGGCTTAACTCCATTTTTGGTAAGAAAACACATATTATTCACTTAATAATTGTTATTATTTTAATAGGAATAGTAAATTTAACTCTTTTAGATACAGTTAAGCAGTATGACACATTGGTATCCTATACGTATATTTTTAATTTTATTGAAACGCAAACTCTTAAATATCTCAATTTAAGTATAAATGGACTTAGGTCACTTTCAAAATAAACGGCTCATATATATATATTATACACTTGATTTTCGGGGCAAAATGGCATTATTAGCTTAAGGTATACCTATACAGTGGCTTAAATAAAAGATATTTAACATTTTTTCACATTCCTGAATTTTACAGAACATTTACTTTATCCCTCATTATCTAGAAATCGCCTTTTTTGACTTACACCACTTTCGTATTAAACAGCTCATATACCTATATTTAGTTTCAATGGTGTTCCAGCTCTTTGCGGACTACCGTCGCATATACAGGGTATCCCGTAACTCCTCGAACACCCGGAAATGGGGGGTTGCTGGGGTGAATCTGAACAACTCTTTCCTTTACCAAAATGTTGTTTGAAGCTTCATTTTTGAATTATTAACGAAAAACACTGGCCAATCAGAGCGCGCGTAGAGCCCGTGCTCAGGGACGGAGAACAGAGGCTCATTCGCGCGCGATTCCGGCTAATTGCAATTTTTTCAAAAATTTATACAAACGTGGGAATGACGGCAAAAAACCATTTCTCTAAGCCTTATAAAAATAGCGGTGCAAAGTCAAAATTTTTTGACAGCGATCGATAACCGAGAAGTCACGCGTACGCATTTGTTCACGATCGCGCGCGGATGAGAGTCAGCGCTCCCGTGCCTGGGCGCGGGCTCTACGCGCGTTCTGATTGGCCAGTGTTTTTCGTTAATAATTCGAAAACGAAGCTTGAAACTACATTTTGGATAAGGAAAAAGTTGTTCAGAGTCACCCCAGCAACCCTCCATTTCGAAAAGTTACGGAATACCCTGTATGTATGTGTATGTGTTTTGCGTAAACCATCAATCTGGCCGATGAACCCTTATATGCGTTTGAGAAAAACAACTGATAGAGCCGAAAGACACATACAATATGTGTCCCAAGTAAACACGTCGCTGTGGCAGATGAACCCATATATAAAAGATGTTAATAAACAAACATTTTATTTATCCTGTGGAGAATCTGTGCGTGTACATATGTCCAGAATTTGGCATCTTGAAGTGCTATGAACGATAATAGCGTGTAAGCAGAAATGTGCGCTGGCAATTTCAAACGGTTATCGCGACAGCGGCTCGGCCCCACGGAACGCTTTGCTTCGAACCGTCCCGTCCGCGAAGGGCTAGCGCGGGACGAAACAAGAAAGACCCAGCTTTTTCCGGATCGATGAGACGGACAAACATAGTGGTGAATTTTGAGCGGGAAACTTCTGGGAAAGATAATACACCTAACCCTCGAAGTATATGATTACTATTTAATTGCAACCATTTTATTTAAAAGACATTCCAAAATATATAATTACTTGTAAAACTCCTTTATTCTCTATAAAAATGTAGTCTCAATTCACGATGAGAATTATGACAACGTTGTCAGACAATATGGCTACGTCATCAGACAAATCCGGAATTTTTAACCCCGCAAATATCGAAAGATTCCCAACCCTCACCTGTTCGACGGAAAAGCCAACATTCCGCTCCATATAGTAACAAAACACAGGGAAAAATGTACACTTCCAATAAGAGAACCAATATTCCGAACCTATTCGGTTCGATACCCTCGATTTCTGAAAGATCCACCGCGAATTCTACTTGAAAGCTCAACGGCGTGCAACCCGATTCGAAACAATACCAATCGCGTAGCAAGTTTCATCGGTCGTCCAATCAACGGGTTGCAATGACGTAATATTTGCACGCTTACGATTCTCGAGGTTAACGTGTCTTTCGAGTGGCGAACACTCGAATCGATCTAGCCCCCGAAATGCCGAGAGGTCCGCATTTCTAGGCTACAATTAAATCGGTTAAATCACTGAAAATCATGGACGATGCCTTTGAATTATAGAATACTGGCGACAGTGAACGATAATTGCGCGCAATTGAACAGATTATTCTCCTTTGTTTTCGCACGGAAGCGCAGTTTACACTGTCCATGACGATAGCTTAACCGCACATCTTGTCCGCCATAATTAGTCGAGCTTCAGAACTAGTGGCACTGATGACGATTATCGATCGGTTATCGATAACTTATTGCTCGTTATCTAAGATGATTCTTAAGTAGTTAAATGGTAAATTGCGCATCACATGAAAAAATTAATTGGCCAGAATGTGTGTAAACTTTAAGTGGATATTAATATGACAAACATAATTATTTTTAAGGGTTTTGTTAATACACCTAACCCTCGAAGTATATGATTACTATTTAATTGCAACCATTTTATTTAAAAGACATTCCAAAATATATAATTACTTGTAAAACTCCTTTATTCTCTATAAAAATGTAGTCTCAATTCACGATGAGAATTATGACAACGTTGTCAGACAATATGGCTACGTCATCAGACAAATCCGGAATTTTTAACCCCGCAAATATCGAAAGATTCCCAACCCTCACCTGTTCGACGGAAAAGCCAACATTCCGCTCCATATAGTAACAAAACACAGGGAAAAATGTACACTTCCAATAAGAGAACCAATATTCCGAACCTATTCGGTTCGATACCCTCGATTTCTGAAAGATCCACCGCGAATTCTACTTGAAAGCTCAACGGCGTGCAACCCGATTCGAAACAATACCAATCGCGTAGCAAGTTTCATCGGTCGTCCAATCAACGGGTTGCAATGACGTAATATTTGCACGCTTACGATTCTCGAGGTTAACGTGTCTTTCGAGTGGCGAACACTCGAATCGATCTAGCCCCCGAAATGCCGAGAGGTCCGCATTTCTAGGCTACAATTAAATCGGTTAAATCACTGAAAATCATGGACGATGCCTTTGAATTATAGAATACTGGCGACAGTGAACGATAATTGCGCGCAATTGAACAGATTATTCTCCTTTGTTTTCGCACGGAAGCGCAGTTTACACTGTCCATGACGATAGCTTAACCGCACATCTTGTCCGCCATAATTAGTCGAGCTTCACAACTAGTGGCACTGATGACGATTATCGATCGGTTATCGATAACTTATTGCTCGTTATCTAAGATGATTCTTAAGTAGTCAAATGGTAAATTGCGCATCACATGTAAAAATTAATTGGCCAGAATGTGTGTAAACTTTAAGTGGATATTAATATGACAAACATAATTATTTTTAAGGGTTTTGCGTTGTGCTACAATTTTGAGACTAACTTTAGCGTTTTAATATGTATCCAAGAATATTCCCCACTTTGAATCTGAAACAAGGTGTAAATCGTCAATGATCAATCATAATAATCGACCCAATCAGTTAGGTAAGCACAATACAAAAATCCATTTATATCATTTGTCATAATAACTGGAGATACGTAAGGAAAAATGCGTAGTTTCATGAATTCTTTTATCCTATCTCTCTTATACAGGGTGTCTCTTTTATCTCGATACAGCGAAATATCTTTTAAGGAAGTGATGTTAGGAAAAACAATGTTTTAACAAAAGTTGTTTGGTACAAGGGGGAAAATTATGTGGTATAAATAGTTTTTTTGTACCGGGTATGGTGGGGGAGATTTCAAAGTCAGTTTAATTTTTTTAAATGGAATACTACATTTTTTATACATAATATGATAGTGTATGTTAAGACGAGTTCAACGAGGTACGTATGGTGGTTAGGTTAGGTTTTTCGCAATTTTACGACCGTCCATGAAAGGAAATGACTTTGTTCGCACCTCGTTGGACTCGTCTTAACATACACTATCATATTGTGTATAAAAAAAAATATAGCATTTCATTGAAAAAAAATTAACCTGACTTTGAAATCTTCCCCATCATACCGGGTACAAAAAAAATATTTACACCACATAACGTCCCCCTCCATACCAATCAGCTTTTGTTAAAACGATTTTTTCCTAACCTCACTTTCTTAAAAAATATTTCGCTGTATTGAGATAAAACAGACACCCGGTATATAAACACCGTTTAATTGCACTGTACACTCGTGTACATTACTTGTCGATATTGTCGTTTCGATAGATATCGATAGATCAACCAGTGAGTTTTCTAGAAAACGAGCACACGTCCGAACGTTTCCTTTTAATATTTTACGAACGACTACGGGACGTATCGAGGAAAGGATTCTTCGTCTGTGTCTCAGGGACGAGAATTCGAGCTAGATCTCTGTCCACTCGAGAAGAAGATTACTTTTCCTCTCTCTGGTTTGCCCCTCACTCGCTACCATGTTGGATCTTTGCTTGTTTTCCCGATACCTTTGTTTTTTCAGCCAGGGATTACTCTCAATATCGATGGGACTGGTTCTTCCGTGCTGTTTCAAAAATTGTTCCCACTGATAACTTTTCTATCCCTTCACCTCCACCACCGTTACACTGGTCCATGAAAATTTTTCGATAATTGGAACAACCTGAGAATTTTTGCTTCGGTTGCGCCCCCTCTAAAATAATTCAAGAAAAAATTTGTCTTTTGCCATCTCTGTTACCGATCGATATCCACTTCGATATAATCAACTTCATTCGTAAATGTACTTCCTTCAATCTCGTTTCTAATTCAAAGTGAAAGGTTAGATTGACACCAAAAAAAAAAAAAGAAAAAAAAACAACAGCAAATGTATGATAGTTCGAACGGATCACGACTCTTTCATAGAAATTATATTCCAACACATCGAAACAAACCTTACGGAGAGATACTCAACTGGAAAAATGCGCCGTGTCAAAAGGCTAATTAACCAAGCGAAATTCAACTTTTCCGAGCGTCCCTCTTCACTGTTCACGCAATACGATCTCGGGAGCGTGAGTTACATAAACTGTTGGTGGAAATAAATACCTTAAAACGAATATGGATAATGACAAAAATGGCTAACAGGAAAAATTCTGTGGGAATGATCATATGTATTAAGATTATATATGCATGTACGTATACTTAAGAGAATGTTTGTAACAGAGAGAAAGACGTGCGACTCAATTTCCGTGTGAATGTTTAGCCAAGAGGGATAGATGCGTGAACGAGGAGTGTTTGAGCAAGAGCGATAAAGGGGTGAAAGAAGAGTATAATATACTGTTATACTTACTTGAGATTATCGTGTGAACGGAGGATGAGTAACCACCGAAAGTTTTGGGTGGACGTGACTGAATATTAGTTAAGTATGTCTGCCTAGAGTGAAAGGAATACATAGTGAGCTAGAGAAAAAGAAAATGTGGGGGTGTGAGAATACATGAGGGTGAAACAAGAACGTGCCGAGTTAGAACAGCGAGAAAACAGTTGAGAATCAAGAATTGTGAGTTGTGAGCGAGAATAGTGAGAGACATAAACATTAGAGGCGCACGGGTATCCGATATGTCGGACTCGGGTCGGCTCGGAAAAATTCGGGTGAGCTCGGGCGGGTACCCGACACATTCGTACACTCGGATAGCCCGACTCTTTCGGGTTAGGCCGGAAAAAGTCGGGATCGGACGAGATCCCACTGCCCGCGATTCCCATGATTCCATTTGAGATTGTGTTTGGAATTGATTGTATTACGTTCATAATGCAGACTTCGATATTCAGCTCTTTTAGGCAACTTTAAGCTCTTGTGTTCGACAAACATGTGTAAAATCTTTATCTATATGGAAGTTTGGAATAAAATAATTTTTATGTGAAAAAATAATATTTCTAACGGATTTATTCGGAGTAAACTTCATCCCATGAAACCTGTATATTTATTTTACATAAAATATACGAGCTGAATTTTTACTTTATCAGAATTGGAAAATGCATTCTGTCGGGAGCCCGATACTCAGACGATCCTGCCCGACTTTTTCCGTCCCGACCAGACAGTCGTGTACCCAACATATTGAACAGCCCGCACACTCCTAATAATCATAGTTTAACCCAGAGGTGAAGAACTTCTTCCCTGCCGCCGGCCATACAAGATACTCTCCCACTTTGCCGATTCCCCTACCAAAGAAATTAGTTCCCACTCTGTGCACCTTCCCTCACTACTTCTTCCTCGCCGCGAGAAACACGAGTTCTCTCATTGTCAGTCTGCCACTTTCCCCACCAAGCAAATTATGTAGTTCCTACTCTATGCATCTTCTTTTAGCAGCTAAAGTAATGCAAATAATGTATATGTATACAAACCTAATGCGAGCATTATAGCCATGTGATGAGTGATCTGTCAATGTCGAACGGTACTTGGATTTTATAAATTTTAATCTTCCAATTTGATATATTTTTCTGACGATAGTAATTTAAAAAGTTCTGATCCATACTAGTTTCTACTAATTGTAGGGGAGAGTCGTGCAGTACCGGCCACTCTAAGTTTTTGCACTATAACTTGGGCTAATGTTGGTAAAAATGAAATTTCAAAAAAGTAATGTAAGGCGTCGTGCGACGCGCCTAGGCAACGACCGCGGGACCCGAGCCGCAGAGGGCCCTAGGCAAGGAGCAGCGCAGGCTGCACCCCCACCCCACGGCTTGCAGGGCCCTAACGGCCGAAGAACCCTATAAAAACGGGGGAAAGGGCAGCGGCACACACAATATCGTACATGGCTATCGATGAGTGAACCGACGTTATTTTAATATCTGTCATTTTAAGCGCCTGTAATTCTTTATTCTTACAGCAATTTGTAGTACAAAGGGTGCTTAATAAAAGGGGACAAATGGTTTTTCTTAAATTTTCTCATATAGATAAATAATTGGTAGAAATAAAAAAGTCGTAATTTGAAGGGAACGAAAAATTGTCGTACAGTACCGGCCAGCTACTACTTAGTTGGTAGATTTGAAGGTCTAAGGACTTTTTTTCACGAGCAATCTCCAACGCAACTGAATATTAGACAAGAAGACTATTTTTGATGCGTATTACTACCAGAATCACTATCTTATGGTTTACTCGCATATTGCATTTTTAATGTATTTACTATCTACCGTCGATATTCTCCGGAATATGATGCATAAGCTTCCGCACGATGCGTAGGTACTATAATGACGGGAAATATTATTTTTTTTCAGTACGGAAAGCTTTATGTTACAAAGGAAACACTAATGCTCTGTTGTCGCTTCTAATCAAATTAGGAGATCAATCCCCTCTATATTGACTGATTCGATTGTTATTTGTTATATCATTGTTCTCTTTTGTTTTTTACTACTTATCGTATAATCTGCACTAATTGCAGTCTACATATGCGAATCTATCGGAAGCGAGACAGGCCATATAGTGACAATTGTTATTAATTATTATTGTTCCTTGGTTTTTGTGGTTATTTGTTTTGTTATTTATAAATTTTAATATCTTTTAATCATGCCAAAAAGGAAAACTGATCATGAAAATCGTCAATTTCAAGAAGTTTGGAAAACTGATTTCTTTTTCATAAATTGTGAGGGACTACATCCATGCTTGCTTTGCAACATAAAGTTTTCCATAATGAAAAAAATAATATCTCCCAACACTACAATACGTACCATGTATTAGGCTTATGTATTAGGTACATGTACTCGGGAGAATGTAGACGACTGATACTAAATGTGTTAAAAGCACAATATGCGAGTAAACAGCAAGATGATTCTGATAGCAATACGCATAAAAAACAGTCTTCCTGCCTTGTATTCGATCGCGTTGGAAATCGGCCGTGGAAAAAGGAGTTTCTCCGAAGGAGAATTCATAAAAAAATATGCCATTGAAATGGCTAAGACCTTTGCAATATTGAAGATTTAGTCATATTTAACAACCCGAAAAGATGTAAAATTAAAGATCAAAAGATCCCATGTAGATTGAAGCTTTGCAATTTGCAAGGCGACCGGTTTATGGTCGCAAGCAGAAGCAGATGGTACAGTATGGTACAAGCAGAAATGAGTATGGGGTTGAATTTTTTCAATTTTTGCCTGTGGAAAAATACCCAAAATTATAATAATAGATTTAGGGTCTAAAATTATGTTCAATGTTTGGCCCCACTTATAAGTGCGAAACTTCATTTTCTATGATGAAAATTATAAAATCTAAATATCGATCAGCATTAGGGGACAACTCGTTATCAGGTTTATTAAGAATAGCAACAAGCAAAATTTCAGCCAACATATCATCGTTAATCGATTAAATATCGCAGTAGGTATGTATGTATACGTTATTTATTTCACTTACTATTCGAGTTGCTAAAGGAAGATGCATAGATTGGGAACTAATTTGTTTATAGTGAAGGAATCGGCAGACGGAACAAGCTCGTCATCTCTGATCGAAGAGATCGATGTGGAAGGGACCGCTCCCCTAGATTGCTGCCGATCAAGTAAGTAGGGGCATGGGCCGCCAGTTTGTCACCTCTAGTTTAACCAATAAATATTCACCCAAACTCCCTACAATTCAATGACGGGAGAAATGAAAAATTATTCGAAACGTTATTCGATAGGCTTGTGTTTCGAAAAGTGAAAATAAATCGAACATTGGAAAATATTATTCGGGGATTTTTACGATGAATCGAGTTAACGCGTAAAGATTGTAGAATACTATTTGCTTTCAGTCACTATTTCAATTTTGTAATGGAGATAACAACTGCTTCGACGATGACATCCGGTGATTCAGCGACGAACTAACACGCAGAGTTTCGAGTAATCGGAGTTGAATTAAAGCGGGCAGATAAGAAGGTTGGAAATCTACAAGTGAAATGAAAGGCAACAGAGGAGAAATCGAGACGCGAGCGCGCGGGCCGGAAGTCGCTAGGGCGCCACGTTGGAAAATACGTCCGCGGAAACAAATGAGGGAAGTTTCGGGATTGAAACTGTGACTCGGGACGAAATTGCAGGTTTCGAAGGTGGATGTGCTTTCCTTGTGCGCAAACGCCAATTAATATTGTACGTATATCGGTATAAAGAGCGTAGATATAATATTTCCGAGTATTTGTAGAAATGAAGTATTTTGTCAAAAAGCTACAATTTCCCGTGGCATCGTTTCTCACGCGAGAAGCATCGTTAACCAAATAACTCAACATTGCTGGAGCAAGTGCGAGTCAAGCTAATCTAGCATTGAGCGAGTAAAGCCAGGTTGAATGTGGAGGAAGAAGCCGCGGAACATCTATTATCCGGCGGACAACGAAGATGCGACAAAGGAGCAGGCAAGGCGCTCCATCAAAGAGGAAAGACGGTCTAAAACCAACTATTCTGCACGGTTTTCGCGAAGACGAGCTCCTCCCCAGGGTCTTATTCGCATACCAAGAAGCAAAAGAGGCACCTGAGTAAAGGGAATCGATGATACGCTCCTGGAGGAGCTACTTGTCCCACTCTTATGCAATTATCTTCAAGGAAGATTAAGTGTTCTATGGAGAAATGGAGAGATTCAGGGAAAGTATAGATCTGTAGTATTTTTAAATAAATTAACGTAAGTTTAATTTTTAGGTGCTTCAAGTACCCCATGGAGAGTTAAAAAACAATTGTAAGATTGCTTCTCTTTACGTTTACCCATAAATCTTGCAGAGAAACCTTCTTAAATAATAGGAGTTCAGTTTTTGGATCTCTTAAATGCTAAAGACTTTAAATAGATTGAAAAAAAAATTTGATTTTAAGTTCACTCCATGATTCAACAAGGAGACGCTAGAAGAAATCGATTATTAACTGTTTTTCTCAAACTGATTTCCATTGCTGAAGAAGGCATGCGAGCAGTTCGAACGGCAGTAATAATGGAAACAACGAAATCGGGGGTAGTCGGATTCGCAAGAATTCTAATAGCGTTCGAAGGTCGGCCGAAAGTGGAAAAGTAGTCCGTCTGAACAATCGATCAGGAGTTTTCGCGATGAAAAACCGGTCGTTTACTTAGGTCTGTTCCTATCGTGAGTCATCGATCCTCGGTCGAAAATGTTTCAAGACTGAACAAGGATAATGCTGTACCTTTAACTCTGGAGAAGTTTCAATCGATGTCATAGTGGAAGAACTCACACTTCATCATTTATACATACATTAAGAAATACAGATTTTGCTTGAAAATTTGAAACGTTATTAATTAGAAAAAGAATCTACAGAAACATTGATCTCTAATTTAAGGATAACGCAAATTAGGCATACATTATCAAACTTTGAATCGCTCGAATCCATTAATAAAGAAAAGAATCTTGAGATTTCCAAATTGATCGTGGATCAAAAATTTTCATCAGCATTATCCATAAAAACTCAACAACAGGGGCTTCAAAAAAATTCTTCAAATCTCCAACGTAACTTTCGAAAAAGGAGAAAAATCTCTCGAATATAATTATCCATAGCGGCTTGATTCAAACACACCGATAAACTTCTCCAATCCCTCCACTGCGGCAAGGCGGTAAACAATCGAATCTATGGCAAAAGCCAGTCGTGCGGTATCACCAAACAAAGCAACACGACGACAGCGAGGACAACGATTTTCCATTTTCCAATCGGCGTTTCCCTCGTCAGCGACACGGGGGCCGAACCGGAGGCAACACTTCCGGGAGATCAGCTTGTCGCTGGTAAAAAAAGAAAACGGAAGAAATAGAGAGGGAGAGAGGAGGAGGGAGAGAGAGAGAGAAAGAGATGGGAAGAGGAAATAGGGCAAAGACCGTGGTCGTGGAAGAAAGAGGTCACCCGGATTTCTAAGCGGTTTCTACTGTAGCAGAAACCGAGTCGTATCTCAAGGTAGCCCATCATTTTTCCTGGGGAGGAGTTTTTGGCACCGTCACACCACGCTTTTTTCCCTGTCCTCTGATCGATCGATCCGTAGAGACTCAGCTTTTGCCACCTTCTAGTCGATAGTCGTTGCCTGCGGAAGGAGAAAAACGCTCTTAGCGTTCTGAAAGCCTCCGAATATGTATGACTACTTTTTCCGTTTGTGTCTGAGCTCACTTGGAATTGGATTCTTTCTTGTGGTCCTCTTGCTTTAGTTTTTATATAGCGGAACAGTATTTATATTCCTGTGGAATGAATGTGTAATAATGAAGGTAGAAAGCATCTAAAAATGTATGTTTGCGTTTTGGGTTTGTGTCTGAGACGATTTGGAATTGGACTCTTTCTTGCAGGCTTCCTGTTTTAGTTTTAATATTACGGGAGAGAGAGAGAGAGAGAATCGGTTTGAATTCGATCACTATTTCCATACTGTAAAAGTTTTGGATTGGACGAAGAAAAGAAGGGAGCGGCGTGATTCACGTTTCCAAGGCGGTGCTCCTCGTCAATCGATCGACTTTCCCACGTTCCTCGACTTGCGAGGACTGCGTTTTCGGGCTCGCTTTGCACCTGCGGGGAGGCAAAGAGCAAGGGAGATTGATAACTCGATAGATGGACAGCGAATTTTCATGTAGCAAGAGAAGAATAGTTTGTGTACTATATATGTACTATGCGGAGATGAGATGTTGGCACATTACCGAGAAGCTAAAACAGCACAGGGGACAGGGGAATCGTCCGCATGCTCCACCCAATCCCCTCTGAGAAATCTTACTTTTAAGACCCTCACTCTAGGTATCTCACTCTGTCGCATTTGTTTCGTTCGCGTTCTTCGTTACGCCAATAATGACAATGTATGCGAGTAGAGGTATCACTGTTACACCACAGTCATTTAGATTGGTTCAAAAATACTGAAGGTGCACAGTGTATAAAAAGCGAAAATTACACAGGCTAGTGATGGATATGCATACACAGGTGTAAATGGAAGAAGGAGAAAGAAAAAGGATGAAAGATTTACAACGAAATATTAATTGAAAAGATAGTATTCTAACCTAACCTTTGCGTCAGTACCAATCAGTTAAAAAATTATCACCTTCAAATTAATTCTCACTCTAAATTAACCGAGTACTCCACTCATCCACGAACAAAGAGGATGCAACAAGATTCAAAACCACAAAAAGGAAAAAGAAGTTAGAAGAATACAAAAGCATTGTTGAGATAGTAAAAATGTCACAGAATGAATGACTTTTTCGGTTCACGAGTGACACGTCGGTGAAATGTGCCAAGGGAGAATATCATTTTTGGTCGAACGATCATCGACAGGTGTCTTACGTAAAATTGTCCGTATTGGATTAATGGGTTAAATAAATAGCGTTCACTGTGAATTTACTTAAACGTGTTTTATTTCTATGGCGCGGAAGGGCGTCTTTACGCTTAGAAAATCGTAGTCGAAGTGAAAAAGAAAAACTTGTGAGGGTACGACAGAAAGTCTGTAGTCCACTTAAGGGGGTCTTCTAGTGTGACGGTTTCAAAAAATCGATTTTTATTTTTTTGCATACATCGAAAGTGCAACTCTTTAAGAATGTACTCCTGAAGTTTTATAATTGTACTCAATAAAATAACGAAGTTATAGCTCGTTTAGTCATCAAGGGAGAATCTAAATTGTACTCAAAACTTCAATCGCGTTTAAAAATGTACTCCTGAAGTTTTATAGTTGTATTCAATAAAATAACGAAGTTATAGCTCGTTTAGTCATCAAGGGAGAATCTAAACTGCACTCAAAACTTCAATCGCGTTTATCTCGGAACCATGTTTTTCGAAATGGTGTCCACGATATCTCAAGATCGATTTCACCAATTAAGGCCAACTTCTGCACGCATGTCCAGCACACATGTGGCTATCGCCCCTACCACAATTGTCTCAAAATATTTCTTTTTTTTTTAATTTTGACAGCCCCATAAAGTCGAAAAAAATGTATGAAAATCAGAATTCAGTTTCTAAGTGACGTTACTTTTTAAATTTACAATATCTTTCTTTCATTCTGGTACCGGCTATAACCAAGGACATACAAATAAGAAATCCTTTTGAATTCTTTGTTTTAGATAATCAGAAACCGTCCAATAGTGGACACCGTTTGGGCACCGCTTTTTTTCAAGAGCAGCTTCAAAGCGGTCCACTTCGGTTAATTTTAATCTTTTTGTTTTCAAAAAAATTGAAAGTGTAATCGAAATGTTATTAAGTATGCAGAAATAAACAGGGTTGCAGTAACTTTCATAAGTTCCTCATGAAAAATTCTGAAATAACGCAAAGAAAACGCTTCGTTATACTAGAAGACCCCCTTAAGAAAAAGGAGACCAGGACTGCCTCAGCCTTTTACCCAGATCGCTTAGGTATAAACAGTTACAGGCCTAAGGGTCCGATGACATCTGGTCTATTATGTTATTTTCACTAGCAGTGTTTCTCGTATATATAACACAATTCATTTTTGCTTACTGGCTGACGCATTATTATTAGTAATAATCCAACAGTCCGCATAAAAAGAAAAACTCGGAACAGCGATCGAAAAGTTGGTTAGAAATTCGTAACACGGCGATGACGTCATGGGTGCGCGCGCGTACGGCATGTGCCCCTGTTTCGCGATCCGCAAACGTCATTTTCCGCGATTCGTGCCACGGGGGCACCGCTCGTAAAGCCATTTCGGCGATCCCCGCGACATAAATTATAAAATCGACCGACGCCAGATCGTCTGTGCAATGGCCAGGATGTAGGACGCCGCAGGAAGGAATCTGTACGGGAGAATCGAAACACCGTATACCAGATACTGCTATCTCTCTCCATTACCCCCACTCCCGCTGTCTAACCTCTACTTTCTGTAACATGGACCTGGGAGCACATTGGACGATTTATTCAAGTCGATTGTTAATGGAGTGGAAACATCCAGCGAGTAAAACTTGCGAATACGTGTTATTGCTCTCCTCCCGTTACAGATTTTTCACTGATGAGAGATTGAAATTGCCACTGGCTCGAGTGACTCCGTAGCGGACGAGATTTGAGGTTACTTTTTTCGGAAAAGTGGAACACTGAATTAGAGGTACTTTGTTTGTTTGATAAGATAACAGAGTAGTTTTATAAAACTACAAATAAACTAATAAATAATGGTTCTTTGGATATGATTTTAGGTGAAGCATGTTTCTTTTTTATGTAAAATAACAAGGTAAGTTCTGATTTCATCGAGAGGTGATAAGATTTCCCTGGACTACCTTTTTCACTAAAAAATTAAGTAGACTCTGATTTTGTTAAATGTAACAAAGTTTCTTTGGATCTTTCGTATCTATGAAACGCAATGCACTCTCTGACGTTCTAAAAAAGTAACAGTGCCTGTGAAATTTTCTTTTATCGTAAAAGCTAGTGTAGAGCTGAATCTCGTCAAAAAGTATCTCTCAGTATCAAATAAAAAGTGTACTATCACTTCTAATTCCCAATTTCCGACAATTTACTGCATTCTATAACTTACTATATATTAATGTATTAGGTTGGTGCAAAAATAACTGCTGTTTTCGCCACTAAACACTTGGGTTATCAGTCTGAAGTGAGTTTTGTAACTACGTTCATGTAGTATACCATTTCAAAGCGTGAAGTTGGCTCTATCGATGTGCGTCTGTGACTTGTTTCTGACTGTTTATTTGAAGCTGTATTTGGTCAGGAAAGTAAAGATGGAAAAGAAGCAAATTCGAGCGATATTATTGTACGAGTATAAACTGGGACGTTATAATTTTCTCAAACCTGGCGAAGCTGTTGCAGCAGTGAAATACTGTCACGAAATCGACAAAATGCATAAAAAGTTGAAAGATTTATGTCCAATCCTGGTCAATCTAAAGCGACATATTCTTTTGCATGACAACGCCCGACCACATGTCTCACAAATAACCGTTCAAAAACTCAATGATCTAGGATACGAAACCTTGCCTCATCCACGGTATTCGCCGGACCTTTCTCCGACGGATTATCATCTTTTCAATCATCTGGAAAACTTTCTGCGTGAGAAGAACTTGAAAACTCAAGCAGCAGCAGAAAACGCATTTGAAGAGTTCATCGACTCTAGAACACCAGAATTCTATAATACTGGAATAAAGAAACTTGTATTACGTTGGCAGAAATGTATAGAATCGGACGGTTCCTATTTTGATTCAATAACTTCATTTCAACCCAAGATATATTATTTTAAAGTTCACACTTCAAAACCGCAATTATTTTTGCACCAACCTAATAGCATATCCTGTATCTTCTAACTTGTAACAAAATTCTAACCAGTAAACTTGCAGAAAGACCACTCCCTCGCCAATTTCGATGATTTTTTAATATGTTGAACAACTTTCTCCTTACACGTAAACGTCGGTTGGCCCTACTTTTTATATCCATCAGCCATCCATCTCTTTATCTTTGTATAATACTTTATGAATTTAAATAAACAGCTCTTACTGCGGCCGGATTAAAGAAACGAACCCAAATCTAAGCCCAATATATCGATGACACTCATTTTTAATTGAGTTGCAACAAATATTTCTTACAGCCTTGTGTATGCAGTTATGAACTTGAAGGATCAGTGGAATACCCAAGCTCGCCCAACTCTCGTTTATATATTGTATATTATAAACGACAGACAAGAATTAAGTTGAGTGAGACATTTGTATGCAGCCGGCAACCAAACTAACGCATACGCTGCTATGGACTCGCAAATATAGGCAGAATTCACTGTAACGGTGCCGACAGTTTTGTGCGAATATCTCGGAAACTAGCGCTGACCGATCATTACGTGTAAGAAAAGAATTGTTCAAAATCATGGCCCGGACAACCTATTAAAAAATCATCCAAGTGATCTTTCTACAAGTTCATCTTCTAATCTATACACAAACGTCACTCTGTCGTATTTGCAGCTAAGAATCTAGCGTGGAGTTAAACGACCCGCGTGTTATAAAAGCGGTAAACAGGATCAAAGAACTATGGGGAACTCGGAACGCGAAACAAAAGGAGAAACTCGACACGTTGGATGAAAAGAAAGGCGGACGAGCCTTTCGTAGCTAGCTAAGGGATCCAAGAATGAGGAAAGAGGCTAAGCCTCGCGGAAGAAAACTACTGCTGCGACTACGATAGCTCGAAAAAGACGGGGTGCAACAGATCGACGAAGTGGAACGCGCGAGAATTGTATTCAGGTCGCGTATATACGGGTTCTCGATTTCCCACGAGAGGTCAGGCGAATTCATAACCTAATCTATTTGGCCGCGGAGGGAAACAGACGACGTTCGGTGACGCAACTGTTATTATTTCTAATCGATATTCCCTAAAATCACCGGCAAACTGACCAAACGTGAGAAAGAAAATGTTGAGAAACATATACAGTGCCTTTCATAAACATTTGCCTCGATGTTTTCTAACTTGTTTTAAAATGGGTTAGGGTCAAGATTAGGCTCAAAGGAGAATAACAATTCGTCACTTTTACAAATTAAAGAGAAATGTTTAACAACGTACTTGAAGAATAAATGAATCCCAGTTGATGGTCCTTGTTTAATATTTCTTTTAAAAATAAATTGAAAAATACTTACGAAAAGCAAGTATTGCAATACTTACAAGAAACTACTATGTACATTGTGTAAATAGAGGAATATTTCACGGAGAACGGCCAGTTACGATAACAATCTCAACACTCGTCCCCTGTTGCCACTTTACATAATTGGATAAAAGATCTCCGTGACTCCATAAGAAGATAAACTCTGTTCGACGCGATAAATACTTGCGATATTATGTCGTACTACACGTTACACCGAGGAAAAGTCAACGTATGCTTATACAATCCTTCCGCTACTCTAATCCTGGACAGGTGATATCGGCGGGAAATATAGAGCGGAAGAAACCCACTGTCCCGTATTGGAAACGCACGAACCAACGTCAGAGCGCTCGCAACGACCTGTGAACCTGGCAGGAATCCAGAACTCGCGTCACCGCTGAAAGAAACGCTCCCAACACGAGTGATAATCATCGTAAACGTTGTCGAAATCGTCCCCTTTGTTTCCTGGCTGGTGGAAAACTTGTCGAGACTCGAATGGTTTGATGAAAAAAATAATAAGTCTCGAGAAATTGTATGTTAAATATTATGAGAATACTGGACCTTCTTTTTTCAGGTTATGTAGGATTATTAAGAATTTTCTTTACAAAGAGTTTTATTTCAGCAATTATAATTATAAATGAAAATAATGTAAGCACAGCTTAAATGAATTTAACACAGGATAGTGTGGTATCCAAAAATGTATTAAACTACAATTCTAAGCCCTCGACCCTCCGGGGAAAGGGCCTAGTCTATGGGACCCCCGGGTACCCGCGCGCCCTCTCCTCCTGGGTGACAAAGTCCAGGCCACCACTTCGCCGCCGGAATCTCGCATTTCTTACAATAACATTTAAATTACAGTGCTCCCTCGAACAACGCGGAGGTTAGGGACGCCAACTGTCCGCGTAGATGGAAACGCGTAGTTGAGAACCACCCTCCTGTCTTCACAAAAAACTGAAGTACATTTATATTCTTCCAATGCACGCACGCACGCACACGAAATATATACACATACGTACGTATTATGTAATTACATTATTCACGCATATATTGTACTGTTTACACGTATGTATGTACTTGAATTCGATGCCACTGCTTCTTGTATGCAGCGGCAATTTATGAGGAATTCGTTCGCACGAACGACGAAATTTTTCAAGGGAGCACTGTATATACCTAAATGATATTACTAAAATAAAACTTAAATTAATAAAGATAAAGTAAAAATGTTTAATCTTTTGCATTCAACCGTAACTACCAAAATAAAGGAAATTAACGACAAAGAAAACTAAATAAATTCGTAAACATTTATAATTTCGTCGTTACAAAACAAAACTTTTCATTTCGAGAAGTTTCACTGTAAAAGTATGCTGAAATCACTAGTCGATCGTATCAAAAAATGCTCGGAGTGCAAAGGGTTAAATTATACTTATCATTATTTGAAATTACTTAAAATTGAAGACACGGAGTTTTTTCCAAAAAATTTACTATTCCCCTAACCACGGTAAAAAGTATAATACAACCATTTCCTACTGTCGAGTGTGGATTTTCGTGAGGTTAAAAGGGATAATTAATCATCAATGACAGGCGGTGATTTGCATGCTGCATGCGCGCGCGTACAAGTACACGTAGAAAGAGGAGGATCCATTAAAATGCAGATGATTTGATCTAGAAGCCGATCACGTTGATCCCATCCGCAGTACGCATTGTTCCACGCTTTACGTTATTCTACTATATAAATCGATCCAATCTTTTACGCTCGCGAACACCGAACACCTCGTTGAAAATATTCCGCGGTGTGTAACACAGACAAGATAACCAAGCAATCTAAAATAATTGTCGATCGTTCCTTCCGCAGAAAATTTCTATCATTTTAAGCTTAAGATAGTATTCATAAAAGTTTGAAAAAGTTTTACTTCGAATTGTGAATTATTTTCTGCTCGAGAAGAATGACAAAAGTGTTAATGAAAGAGGTTATGGTCGAAAGAGGGGTGGAATTCGTGAAATTGAGAAATTCGGCCCTCCTTGACCCCGCGTGACCCAAATATATTCCCTTCCAATGGAAACTGACGCGGAATTGCGACAAATCGGTCGTTCCCTTTTGTCCATGCCTCCTTCGAAAGTACAGACAAACGCGTTGTCCCCTTAATTCGTATCGATTCGAACGCCAGAGAACCTCTTTTGATCAAATTTTCTCAATAATATCATCGATGAAACACTTCGATCAATCGGATAACCTCAAACGACAAATTCGAAGAGGAACGCGCTTTAAATCTGCCAAAATGATCATAATCCTTTTTTTAAATATTTCGTACTAAATTATTCACTTATTTGTACATTTTAGAGTTTAAAAATAGTGACTGGGTGAATGAAACGTTATTATACCGCGACCTATCTAACGACGTATCGCCTGGAACAGTGATTGATCCACGCGCGTTCCACTTCTCACGAATGCAAGTTGAATCAAAGGCAAGTCAAGGGTCGAGGGGACACTGGTTCCTCGAGGAATCGCCAACACCACGTCTCCCCTGACCTTACCCCACGAGCTATCACATCGCTGGCCAGCTCTATTCATCAATCAACCGGCCAGCACCTTTGGAGCGGTCCACTATCTCCGTCGAACACGTAAATACGCTCATGTACCAGTTACGGTGCTCAACTGTTCGTGGAAATCGCTAGAAAGTCACTTTGCAATCGTTTAACGGCAATAATGAACGCAATATTCACTAGTAAAATGCGACAATGTACAAATGAACCATTAGAAGTCACCCTGTATACTTTAAGTAATAGAAGATCCATTGGTGGAATACAGAAATTGAGAAATAGTTCGTGAAGAGAAACGTGTCAGTACCAACAAGAAAGAACAGATGTACACGTAGAATGTACATATAGAGAGAAATGAACGAATAAGTAAAGTCACCTTGCAGTCTCTCAGTGCCAACAAATAACATGATATCCGTTAATACACGTACGAATGGAGGAACTGACTATGTGAAGAGAAAAACGGACAAACAGTAATGGAAGGAGGTTAGAGATCACCCGAATGGTATTAGAACCACTTATAACTAAAAATCAGCAACTCTCATGGATAGTCGTATCAACTAGAACAACATGGAGGAATTGGATAAACTTTCTATGTCACCCCATTAATAATAGAAGCACTTATAACTAAGAATTACTCCGGTGTCATGTACGATCGTACCGATGAGAATATCCCAGATAGGTCGGATCGTCTCCACGGTGTTATCTGCGCTGGCTAAGCAGGGTGGTTCCGTCCATCGCGTTTCTGGATCGTATCGCCCCAAGAATCGATCGTGGTCGGGTGCACACGCGCTGACCGGTTGCGGTACGCGTTCGGAAAACGCGTCCCGGACACGTTTCGCCTGCTTCTGGACAGAGGAGGATCGCTACGAACGTGAGTTCTTCGAGGATCCTCCTCTATGCACCTTATCCTCTTCTAACTTCAAAGTTTCAACCTTCGTTCCACCATCTTTTCTCTGTTTCACGTTCCCGTGGAAATTGTTTACGGAGAGGTTGTTACGGACTAGCACGCACCGTTGTCCTTGCCTGGTCGCGCGCGCGCGCGCGCCAATCAGCGGAAGTTCGCGCACAAAGACTTCGAGATCTACCCGTGCGTTAGGCTGACCGAGTGGCGACTGAGACTCACCCTCCGTGATGGCGCTGACTACCCCCTGATAACCCCCACCATCGGGCCACTTCACTACCCCCTCTACACCGTGCACGTCGAACCCCTGTGGCGCTCGCGCGAGAGCCTGCGTGGCTTTTTCGAATTTGACTATCTTCTTCCATGGAAAAAAGGAATTTATTTATTGTTATTTGTTTTTGGTGTCGTGATAATAAGAATGAAGTTGGAAGAGAGTCTGAAAAGTGGTTGAAAAGTTTTATAGAGGATGATTTTCGATTTGCTTTGAGATGTCATGAGAACAGAAGATGTTTGAGAATGTTGAATATTTTTAAGAAGTTTGCAAGATTTTCATGATTCCTTTAAATTTAATGTACAAGGACTTTAATTATTTTCTGTGCGTTTTGGGTTACAATCGTTCTATGCTACAATTTTTTATTGGTTTATTGATAAAAATAGAATTCGAAGGAATTTAAAGGTTATATATAATAGAATGATCGGTGACTTCTCCCGAGATGTTACCACAATTACAAAATATCGAAAATTTTCAGATGATAAGTTAGGTTAGAAAAATTGGACTTTCTGCTATGTTCAGTGTCATATGATCCATATTTTTGGCTGTAATAATCTCCATAAAATAAACAATAATAACAACGAAATGAATAAAACCGTAACGTACGGTAAAGTTCGAATACCGTCATTTATAACACTAAATAACAATATTTGGATTTGAAATCAGATTTTCGCCGAAAATACGAAATCTCATACATTCCATTGCAAATGTAGAATCCTCTGACATAGTCGTCGTATCTAGGAAAATTCAGCCGGTTTATTGGGTCAATGGAGACAATGCGCGTGTACTTACATGCGTACTTGCGACACACCGTGAGATGTACGTTGGCAAAACGACGTGACTCGCGGCCGAAAGTAAGACCACTATATGCCAGGGGCATCTCGTTATCCACGAATTTCCGACCGAGCTGTTTACCGCGTTAACCAACCGCCCTTTAATTACTCAAAGTTGCGAGAGCGCCTCCAAGGGCTACTTTCGTGAAGCGTGCAACGTTAATGAAGTTTCTGCATCTACGCTTCGTTCCTGACTGAATAGACATAGTCACTTCACGACGAAAACACGAGGATAGGTTTTGAAAAAGATGTAGACGGTTTTATAGAAAGTTGAGAATGAAGTTTGGGAAATTGATTCCGTGTTGGTTAAGTTTCAAAGAAAAGAATATACCAGCTTTATCCCACGAAACTAATCTTTTTGAATTTAAAAATAAAGAAATATTTCTCTTTGTGACTAATTATGCTTTAATTTTTCTAATCTAGGACTCTTTAGTAATTTATGTGAAAATCTTTCTGGCAATGTATTAATAAATTTAATAATTAAATATCAAGTTAATACTGAAAACAGTTCAGAATAGAGGATCATGAAAATATGGTGGATCAAATAGAGACGTCCGTGAACAAGGAAGTAAAGCATGAGAACAAAAAGAAGAAAATTGGCGTAGGGATAAAGAGAGAGAAAAAGAGTTGAAGGGAGGGCGCCACCTCACCGGGTTCCCAATTTCCATCGGTTCCTGCGGACCGCACACTTATCATCCTATCATTACCATGCTGGTTTAACTTCCTGCTGTAACGAATTGCGCCCATAGAACCATGTGACAGCTTTAATTAAAACGGATTAAAAATCATTTTGAAAATACTCTTTAATTGTTTTAAAATTAGTAACTCACCAGTACTTTTTAAACATTTTCGAACATTTAATTAACTTTCCAATCCCGAAAAGTCCTTTTTGGAAAATTATCATACTAATACATACATGAATAAACCAGCAAAAAATATCTAAAAGCTCTTTAGCTCATTACGCTTATTTCCTTAACGGTGTATCGCAACTTCCTGTCCCCCGTAGCCAATACGCTATATACGCCAGCATAAGAGGGTAAAATCTCAGGGCGAAGAAGAGTCCTCCCGGTTCCCATAGCGGCGGAATATTTACGCGAGCAGCTGGCAGCGCGCACGTGCACACTTTGATTCTCTGACACTAATTGCGAGGCGCGTCTGGCTGACTCTCGAGGCCCGAAATTAATTAATGGCATACCAAATGACGAGTCGCACCGTGGTAGAGAAACCGCGCTCGTCGAGGCCTCGTTGCCTGGAAAAAAGCGAAATAATACGGCGTACGATCGTGCCGCGAATATCAATGCTTCCTTCGTTGTCATCAAGAAGCAACGGCTCGTGCTCGTTAACGACCTAACCTTTCTATCGTTTTTGTTTTCCTTTTTTTTTTAATTTTAATTTTCTTTTTTTTCTGTTTGAAACGTAGATATAAACTGTACATTCGTTGCAATTTCACGCGAACGGGATAGAGTATTTAACCGACCAAATGATCGCTCATTTAATCCGTCTCCTGTTTTTGCACGTCACGACATGCTGATTTATTTTGATGGCACGTTTTCACTACGTATGTAGAATGGGTTTCAAGTGGGGTAAATACGGCAGTCTTACTGAATTCTAGGAATTAATTAATTTGTGTGCAAGAAATCTAGTGGACAGGTTTGAAAAAATTTGTTCCGTAGAAGTTTCCAAACTTATTTTTCATCTTATTGGGAATAAATAAAGTTTATTTATAATTGCGTGAATATTTACTAAACGTATCAATTTTATCCTGTAACCGTATACATATTTGCACTTCAAATTTTCTGATATGTTTCATTTATATTAGGTTATCCCATAAGTCGTGTCGTTTTTTGGCGGTGAGTTTAAGTATAAAATAATATTACATTTACTTTTAATCGTCGACGTATTGTCCATCGTTTTCAATGACGTTCTCCCATCTCTTAATCAACCGCTTAATTCCATTTTCAAAAAATTCTTGAGGTTTTGAATTAAAAAACTGAAATTTGGAAATCCACCTTTGACATTTTCTTACAATTAAAACATCTTTACCGTACACGTCACAAATGTTTGTAACAGCGTTTTTCACTGTATTGCCTTTTTTAAATTCATACAATGCCGAAAATGAATTTCATCGACACTCATTGTTTGAATTTTCTTAAATGGAAGATATCGTTCTAAATATTTCGAATGCACGTTTTAGACTGATGAGAGGATACCTCTTGAAAAGCATAGGGAGAAGTTTTCATAAACAGTTCGCCGAAACAAGATACGGATGTTTATATAAACTGCGATAAGAGGCGACACGACTTATGGGATGACCTGATACATAGCGACATTCGTCTCTTCATCAAAACAATCTGTCACTTCCAGTCATTATATCATACCATCGATATTAACTGAATCCAACCTAATTTTTCTTAACCTAAAAATTATACCTTTCCTCAAAACATCTATTAATTCCAAATTTTTGACCAGTAATATTATACTCATGCAAGCTTTCAACATGATTCTTCTACGTCGTAAAGATCTTAAAAAATGGTAGCACCAAAGCTGGTCAAGTAAAATACGTTTAATCCAAGACTGGTTCTTTCATCGTAAAAATTTTATGATACAGCATCGCCTAATGCACAATCCAAGGGGATTGTGGGGCATTCAAAAAGAGAAGCATTATTCCGGAATCTTCGATTTTATTTCGATTCGGGTTCGAGAGAAATCAAGAATATGGCAATTTGCTCGCGCGGAATTAATTACGCGCGATCTACGAACACTTCTCTGTAGCTGCGGTTGGCTCACCGCCAAATGGACTTTTACATACGGTGAACGTAAAAACCGGCGAAAAAATGCAGTTGATTTATCGCTTCGCATCGATTGGGCAACACCGGCTGTCTTCGCTATTAGAACCTACCGTTTGGTCTGATACTATATTAAACTCATTAAGTATAGTGCGAATGAAGCTAATTGTGATAGACCATTCTGTAGACCATGTCGAAGATTTTAATTTTGAGGTTACTTTGAAATTATTTAAAATTTGAATTATGGTGAACTTTTATACAGAATTACATTGAATTATGTATTTATTTAATAACTATCTAGAATATAAATTCTTCTTTATACTGAAGTTTACATAAAGGTTGCCAGTCACGGATTATTCACTAAGGGTTTTAAGATTTTGTATCAGGTCTTATAGTTGTTGGAAACGCAATGCGGAAGAATAAGCGGTCACGCGTGCACACGCACGCAGAGCAGAAGCCCTCGTGTCGCAACACACGACCGCCCTTGGTCCACTTTTTTCTCCCCCGTTTCTTTCTCCTCGAAGAAAACACGCGAAAGCCGTCAGTAAATTTCGCGAACATTGCGTGGCAACTTTCGCGAGACTCGTCACGGCAATTTACTGACGATAGAGGCTTTATCAGAGTTTTCGCTATGCTCCTTTCTTACGTGTCAAAGGACTGAACAACTCGGATGTACACAAACTAAAAGTTTTATTGTAACACAACACAACAACCACTGACTATTAGTTTGACGAATACTTAGTCTTTGGATTTCTGTCCCTCCTTTAAAAGAGCACTCGTGATTCCTACTTTCTTTAATTCTTCTACTAGTTCACCATTCTTGTGCATTTGTAGGAGAATATCACATCCACCTACAAATTCTCCATTTATAAACACTTGAGGTATTGTGGGCCAGTTAGAGTAATCCTTGATACCTATGTAGTAACAAGTAAATAATTTTTTAAAAGCTTTATTGGAATAGGAATCTTTAAGATTTGTTTTCAAGTGCCTTGTTGAAGTGCAATATTTCTATTTTGGAGAATATTAACCTTGTCTGAGCTCATTTTCAGCAAGAACATCATAAGCATCATATTTGACATCATGCATTTTCAATATTTGCACAACCACATTACTAAAGCCGCACTTTGGACTATCTGGAACACCTTTCATGAACACAACTACTTTGTTCTTCTGTAAAACATAGTTGACAGTAATTTGTAAAGATTCAACACTTTGCTGATTTAACAGTAGTCTTCTGTATAGATTTGTGACTTAATACTTCTTTGATTTTTGATTTTTACAATTGCTTAAGTTACATAATTCAACGTAATCAATAATTTAAAATTTAAAATAAGTAATAAGTAATGAAATCATGATAAATTTCATTCATTTAATGTCGTACATATCAACATGTGTAAAAACACCTTAATATAACGTGTAATAATACCTTAACGATGTTAGCAATTTTATCGGTAGTCGTCGTAAGACTCCTGACAACGTTGTAAAACCTAAAGGGTATCATTTTTGAACACTATTATGGACAGTTTGATGAATTTGAACTTGAATTTTTTAATAAAAAAGCAACACGCCAGGTTACGTGGTCAATACATCAACCACGAATGGATTACGCCATGTTGGTTTTCCATTTCTATTTACAGACTCCTATCGCCCTCTACAGACGAAAGGAAGAAATATAAAAACCAAAATAAATTTAGTTCGTAAAAATTTTTAGGCAGTCTTCTTTCAAATCTATAATTACAATTTTCCTGAATTTATTTCTAATAAAGTAATTTATTTAATTCGTTAATGGTAAGTTAGATTCCTGCATAATCGACACAGCAAGGAGATGTGTTGTTTTTAATTATTACCCAGCCTTGTTAGATGTCTCAACAGTTCTCTAAATGTTTTGCCTCCTATTTCTAATGTTGCACGCATTAAATTCATATAAAAAGTTCGTATACCGTACATTTACGTAATCATTACATTATACCATTACGTAATTCGGTATTATATTGGATTACATTTAAATCATATTCGTTTGAATAATATACCAAAATAGTTTCATATTCATTAACAGGATGATAATGCAATTTAATACTCGTGCCATTAATCTCACTATCTTTAACTTATTACTTCGTAATACTGATATTGTACAGCAACGTTAATTTCGTCTCCGTGATATTTATTGACGTCAGAAATAGAAGTACAAAACAATGTGTATATGGTATATAAACATGTATATTTTTGAAAAAGCTATAGCGTTTCAGCGGATTCATAAAAGATACAGCCATGTAACCCCGTTTCACCACAGCCACTTCAAATTCGATCTACGTTCGTGGCCTACTTCCGTGGCCGTTTACGCTCGTAACGAAAGGAATCCTGGCCACGATACTTCACGGATTGTCTTTAACACTAGAATTACCGACAATTAATATGTACCTACTTTTACAAGAAACAAGTCCCTAACAGAAAATATTCATTTAAATAACAGTTCCGTCGGTAAATATTAATATATCGTCTGTAGTGAATCCTATAGGACTACACAATTTATTCGAACAGAAAAATTTTATCGTAATAACTTCAAAGACGAATTTCGCTACTCTATTTTCAAATCTTCGAGTATGCAACAAAAAGATTTGAGAACAAAGGGAAACAAAGAACAGGCTCGTTATAAAAAGTTCTTTTTATCGACTCCCGAGTTCTTTCGCGTGACATCATTACGCGAACATCCATAAATACCGGAAATTTATCTTAACTGATCAATATGTTATCGACGTCACCGAAAGTGGATTGAATTGAAATTTTATTAGTACCACTATAGAAAAATTCGCGGCAAAGGACCCTCGTCACGATAGCGAGCATATGCTTGGAATTATTCCTTTTCCAAGACGAAGTGTCGTCATCGATTGCGACACAACAATGCTACCGTGTTGGCTGCGACGTCACCGTCAGGCATTCCTTTATAGAGGCGACTCGTTGACGCGAGGAGCATCGATTTTTTCAAAAATAATCTCTGACAGAGCGCATGTTCCTCTAACTACAGCTAAGAAGGGTTCACATTATGTATTATACAGGGTGTTTTCAAACTATAGGAAAAAACCTAACCTGAAAAATTCTTGACAAACATAGGTTAGTCAAACTAATTATTTCTTACATATTGTACTTTTTTAAATTCGTCAATTAATAGTTCCGTATATATGTATATAACAATCGGTTGATCGAATACCTTGATAGTAGAACGAATTCGATCCACCGTCATTCGACATAATCCCAATATTCAGGCCATAGTTAAACAGGGGGTAGTACTTTTTTAACGTATTTTAACTTATCGCCACCATTTTCAGGTATATACACTTGTCTTTCGTTCACACTTTATAATATTGTTATCGTTTACTGCCAGTATTGTTCTATTTTCTATTTGTTACGTTTTGCAACTATATTGTTTGTTGTTTAAACAATTCCTCAAGAAAATATGTTTTTGTTTTTAGTTTGGACATCGTTGCCGTAATATACACGCGTAGAAACTATTTTTCCCGTGACGCAACAGTGAAAAACTTGTTAACCGAGAATGCGTCTGCAGCACGTGGTTGTCCTTTCCGAAGCTATGACGTCAGGTCGAAATCATGGTCACTGTGACCGATCGTCATGGAAACTGTACACTCTATGGGTACACCAACGCGAGAACGCCCACGAGATTTTAAAGTTCGACCAATGGACGCCTATACAGCTTCACGGATCAAGTCCTTGCGATAGGTCGGGAATGAAAGCACAAAAATAGCAACAGGTAAAATTGTTAAAAAATATTCACTTTCGAGTGAATCTTATAAAATCGTTTTCACCAAAATCTAAGTGCTCCAGAGGATGAATAACGGTACGAATAACTTTTTAATTCGGTAGAAATAAAAAATTCAATGAAATAAAATTGTCAAAATTGGCATCAATGAACATTAATTGTTTTTTTTAATTCTTTCACTCTCTATCTTTTATTCATTGTACTTCATCTCTCCAGTGTAGGAGAATTTATCATAAATACTAGGGAGAAGTCTCACGTGTACCTAACCTAACAGAAACACGACCTTCCAACAAATGTAATAGATACTTTTTTTGTCATTGCGTAAGTCGCGACAAGCCTACTTATTGTCTACCTTCTAACTACGCGTTTCTGTTATAAGTTTAGCCAATAAAATTCGACTAAACAATTTTCTTATTTTCACTTTCTACGTCTCTCTGTCTTGTTCATAATACAACCAGATAAAATTCTGTTAACCTAAAAGTAACATAGGGCAGTGGTATTCAAGATACGGATGAACAAACACCTTATGCGTATAAATCGTAGAAACACGGGTAGAAGGCCGATCATGGAATCCAAATTTCCATATGTATATCGCTTTCACTTATCGAGTAAAGTAAACGTGTATGCGTAGCCTTATCGATACGCGCAATAATTGCGCATGTCCTGTAACGCGGCCTTGTGATCGGCTGCTCTTCTCCACACGCGTTACTACCAGTGCTCGTTCTATGCTCAGTCTTTGCAATGTTGACAGGCTGAAACGTATGTCTAACAAGCTAAAAAGTTATGAGATTCACGAAGGTCAGCCTCGGTAGAGAATATAAAGGAGAGAAGGGGAAAGGTACGTTGGTTGGATTACGGTGTTCAGGTACGGGAGATTGTTGCACTATTTCACGTAGCTCGCTTTAACGTGACTACACCGTGACGAGGGGTTTCACTTTGCCGCAATGTTGGCAGCCACTGGCAGTTAATACATTTCCACTGGTGGGACGGTAACGCTAAATGATACGGTTTCCTGTTCACAGGAAACTCGAAACTACCCGCGGCGCACAAGGTATACCGAAACTCCGGCGCGTAACTTTATTGGATACACGAAAATATAACCTACGCGCCGAAAAATTACACGCCGACCCACAGCCATGTTAAAACTTTTCACGTATTTCGCTGCACGTAATGCAAACAAACGTCATACAGAAGGCGAGTTCTGTTAAAGAAAGTAAAATTGGAAGAGAATAGTAGAATATTTACTTTATACTATTATACAGAATTCTCTTTCCGTGATATTGGCTTATTAAAAAATTTCAACGGTGTCACCGAATGAGTAAGGTACTCGTCATGAATGATTACAATGACAATCAATTTGTTCAGCATAAATTTTCCTTCGAAAAGAAAGTAAATCTTATACGGGAAGCATTTTGTATTTTTAAAAGATAAAACAAAGTGCTTTCTACATGGATTAGTTGGTAATCCGTGTCAGCGATAGAAAAATGATTTCGGTAAGCAGGCGAGACTCGGCGTTCGTCAGCTTGTCTCGATTATCCTCATGATGTGGTTGAGGTGGGGGAGGTTGTCGGCACTGGCGAGCATCTGTGACGGAGAACAAAACGCTGGAGCAAAGAGGAACATGTTAGCGAGTACAACGAAGAGAAAACGATTCGTGAACGAGGAACGCGAACGTGCGACGAAGACGGAGAAACCTTACGCCGATTCCTCTCGAGGTCGAATATAGGAACGAAACAGAAAAAGACAGACCGGTCCAGCGGCGACCGTTCTGGCGCATACGCAACGAACGCAGTGCACGTCAGAGCCAGATACAAGAAAAAAATTATTGCACGCATGTATATTGCGATAAGAATGATAAAGATATTCACGAGTAACGAATATTGCATTTTATATGCAATCATAATGTACTTAAACATGGAGCGCAGAAGGGGCGATTCATGTGAGTTGCATATAAGAACATTTGCGTCACATTTCTTCCTTATCTACCTGCAATATCGACAGTCATTAACAAAATGTAACCCTTTCAATCACTATGTACTTAAATCATTACCTTTTATACCAATAACGCTTCGCTACAATTATAAAAAGATCAATTGCATAGAAGCTATATAAAATGATTGAAAATCGTTTAAAAAAGCAAAAACAGTGGCAGATAGAATCAGAGAAAACAATGTGAAATGTAAGACTCTTTTGTCGGAGAGAGAAGGAAACGTAATCAAATAACGCGCGGAAAAGGACAGATGAATTTGTCGTTGGAGGGAGTGAGACGAAGCATACGGTTGAATAGGAGTGGTGGGAAGGCAGCGCTAGTGGAAGGGAGAGAGTGCCACGCGACGCAGTAGGTGGCGAAAGAGAGAGAGAGGTAAACGGTGCGAAAGTGGCGGAGGGGGGGAGTAATCGAGTGGCTTGGTGAGCGGCGGACGGTATCTTGCGCGAGAGTGGGGAACGGTGGGTAGCAAGGGGGGGCGAGGACAAATGACGAGGCGCGCGAGCCATCAGGGCCGTATGCTAGAGAGCATACGACACGCGCTCTGGGAGCTATGG
>NW_017100397.1:1983539-1985780 GCF_001263275.1 Habropoda laboriosa | reverse complement strand
TTAACCCTTAACTACTATGATTAATAAAAGTCACGAAGCTGGTATGAAAGCGCCGTGATCAATTTCGAATCTCAATGATGATGTATATTCGTAAATTTTGGTTATAAATAAAAATATTAATTATATGGAGAATGTTTTTACTTTCATTCCTTTCCATGTAATTCTTGGAGAGTTTACTTGTAAATAGTAATTTAAATTGAATAATAGTGAATAATTAACAAAAGATCCATTGTATTCATGATGAGATCGCTTTTGTATTTTCTGACGGTGAGATTACGCAAAGCGGTTCACGAAGTATACTCACGATGAGATTTCACGCCGCCTATTCGATTCATAAGTCTCTGCAGGCCGTTTGCGTTGATCCGTCGCGAAACACGCATTATAATTCAATCAAGAAGTGTTTACCGAAGATGTCGCCACCTTCACTTTTTGAGGGAACGCTGATAACCGAACTTTTTGACCATGATTTCTGCAGAGATGGAACACATTCCACTCCAGTCGTCGCATCAATGGAAAAACTTAGAAATATTCACTTTGTAGAAAATTCAAGTAACTCAATGGCAGGTACGCCATTGTAAAGGTCGGACCGAAGTAGCAGCAATAAATTCGTCTTCGTCAGCTGCCTGTTACCAAACAATATCACTAGAAGACAAAATCTGTTACATCTGTCTCATTTCCCAGAAAGCATGCTAAAAAGAGGCGGGTTGAAACTAGGAGACACATAAGTTTGCGTTTACCGGCCGGTTACCGGTAACCCAGGCTAGCCATAACCCGGAGAACGACGATGGAGTCTTCGAGAAGGACGTAAAACGAAAATCGAAGCGTTGGAAGGAGACAGAAGATCGAGCTTGCCAATAGAGCGAGTGGAAGGGGGTTACGGACACTAGAGTGAGACGGACGTTGAAACAGAACGGTAAAGAGGTCGGGGAGGCGAGGGAGGAACTGAAATAGAGAGTGGAAGAGGATTCACGAGTGGTTCGTGGACTTCTCTCTGTATTAACGGTCGTAGACTACAAAGTACGAGAGAGAAATGAAAGATAGAGAAACGCGTACACACTCGTCGGTGGGACCGATACTCTTCGTGGACTGTTGCCCTAACCTGCACTATTGCTCGAGCATATCGTCACGATTTTTGGAGCGAATTTCTACACGATAAATAGTTTGGTCATTCTTAACGTGATTTTGTCATAATGATCTTATATTAAATCCAAAAATTAAACGACCGCTAATTAAATACACAATCCAACGTGCATTATATAAAAGCATCGCAGTCGCTTAAACCTATTCGTTTATGACATCCTTGACGAGACGTGCCGCCACTCGACCCATTTTTTAGTCATTTCCTTCGGAATCGAATCGTCGTGCGCGGAAGAACTCGATTACGACTCATCTTTTGTAGTAGAATATCACTTCGCTCTTTCCGAGTTATATCATGATTTTTACCGCATCCTGTATATTCACAGAGAGAAATCCCTTCCTTTTCCTCTTTCTCTCTTGAATGTGTAAAGTACGGCAAAAGGAAGACAGAGACGAAGAAAGCAGCGTTAGAGAGAAAGGGGTGTGGATGTCGGGTGTACGGATGGCGAGGGGCGGGGTGGAGAGGACAGACGTTCTACCGTTGCTTGAAACGAACAAGCTTGGTTCGCGAACGTGGCGGGGCGGGCAGGCATTGCGAGAAGGCGCAGAGAGTGGGGGGATGGGGTTCAGCCGATGGGTGGTGGGGGGCGTCTAGTGGGTGGCAGCTGAGCACGGAGTGATAGGGGAAATCAGTCGCGGTTCGAGAACCGCCACGTATGCACGTGAGTGGATGCGCTCGTGTCCTTAGTAAGCTTCTCTCTCTCACACTATTCATAACACGCCGCATTACAGTCGTTCTTCCTCTGCTTCTTCTTCCTCCTTTCTCTCCTCGTTCCAAGCATACATACATACATCCAGAGGGCTCCCTCGAATAAATATAAATAGCACGGTTCTACGGAATTTTAGTCGAAAAAAATCCCGTCCTTCTAGCCGACTTGTTTTAATATTAGGCCTTTCGAAAGCCGAGGTTCGAGAGACGCTTGCGCGCCATTCTTCATAACGGCTAGACGGGGGAACATCAGACCAATCAGAACACCAATGTAAGCAGAGAGCCGAGTTTTAAACGGGAAAAAGACTTGCTGTTGCTTGCGAGACGCTCGCGTTCTTTCCTCCTCTCTCTCTTTCTCTTTCTCTCTCTTTATCTGTCTATCTATCCAGCGCTGA
>NW_017100397.1:1973099-1983527 GCF_001263275.1 Habropoda laboriosa | reverse complement strand
TCCGATACTCCTCTACCTTCGTCGCGCTTGTTCTCGTGACGAAAGGACGTTGGAGATAATCCCAGCGAACGTTTCTTCGAGGGGAAAGTCTGACTTTGATATACCAGTTTTCAATTGTCGCTCGGCCAGAGGATTCCGCGCGGTCTCCACGTTCTCAACGATACAAAATAGCGTTGTTATTATTGTTGTCGCCATCGTCGTAGTCGCTGGTTACCGTGGTCGATCAAGTCGGTACGATACACTGCATTTGTAGTCGTGGTAACGCGGTCGGTTACCGTGAGAGGTGAACCAAGTGACACGCAAGATATTCTCCAGTGCCAACTGAAGTAATACCGTAGCCTGAGCAGGCAAAGGACAAAGAAGGAAAGGGCAGGCTGAAACAGAGGGCCAAGATGCTCGACTTTGAACAACAGGCGAATCAGGCACAGGCCCTGGCCTCGCTGGATGAGGACTGGCACCTGCTCGAGGGTGAGCGCACGACCTTCGCAATTTTTTCTCTGTGTTTCGCGTTTTCGAGCATACGACAGTGGCGTCGACGCTAGATCGGTGGACACCTGGTGAAACCTTGTCGACCCTTTTCTGCTTCTTTTTTACTCCACGTCGCTTATGATAATTCTCGGATTGGATATTGTTCGAGGTTAATCAAACCGGACACGGAATGATATTACTTCGACATTTTTACTAGAAAGAGTCGACTTTTGTCGCGTTGCTTATTGGTCAGCTTTGACTTCGAAGATGTTCTTACGTTATACATATGCATACGTGATTGCGTCAGTGTATCATGTAACTGTGTGCATTCTCATTTTTCAAAAGGCGATTATATCGAAATCACGATCGAATCATTGTTTAATTATTTAAACTAAAAATAAATATTCTTAATCCGCTCGAAGCGTCCTTTTGAGGATATCTTATTGTATCAAAGCAGTTTCGAGAAAAATAAACTTAATAGGGAGAGAAAGAGATACAGTTAGAGGACGCACCGACCGAGTGCCCACGAAGGATAATGTCTGACCTGTGACAGCGTCATCCATGCCTTACCGACCCGCTTGTTTTCTTGCGCGTGATTCTCGCATTTTTACGATCACAAACCGCGTCTACACTTACCGTCTGAGTCGAATCTATACGAAAGAACATTTGATTGACTCCGTTAGACGCAATTTTCGTATAATCTTTACTCGCGGTTCGTGTTACAACGGTGCAGTGAAGTTCCATAATAAATATATCTTGCGATTATCAACCATTTTACGACCTTAGTAGACTCATATCACTATAATTATTGTTATTTGTGTTTTATCGTTGAGTTCCTGGGACATATGAGTGGATATTACGCGAGGTAACGATATTTTCTCGAACGAAGGTTACGAGACTGATTATTAAACGCGTTATAGGACGCAAACCATGTGATACTTGCCCGTATAGAATTTGAACGTCCTTTTTATCGAACAGCTGCTTCCCGAACAGGCCTCTCGACTTTCTTGTACCTTTTTCTGGCCGCGTTCACGGACCGTTTGAAGCAAGCCACGTTTACGGGTCTCATTGTGATTTCTTAATAGCCAGAACCGAGAAAAAGTAACAAGCGCGAACGTGGATTTCGTATTACGTCGACAAACACACACCAGGTAAGCATTCTCGACGCTGCTGTCCAGCTTCAGCTCGTTATTTTAACCTATTATTTGTTGCGTGTGCATGTGTGTGTAACGCGTTTGTAGACATGATGTGTAATTAATACAGTGAAAGAAAGTCAGAAAGTTGAAAGGAAAGAAAAGTGAAAGGGGGAGCGTGAGCGTTTACCAAGAGATCCGATGAAATTTTGTTTGAAAATTAAATTTCTTTGTTCGTTTGAAATTTTTTCTATTCAAATGAATAGTGATTTAATAAAATATGGAACGAAATAGTCGAAGAGAAAATTTATATTCGGTTAATGGGTTGAAAATCGATCGATGTCCACTAGTGACTCCTTACGTTTATCGATAGAAATTAATCGCGTATTGCACCGGGGAAACTAGTTACAAATATTCGTCGCACGCTTTGAACGCATCGAGGGATACTCCGGTTAATTGACTTTTAAATTTGTTTCAGAAAATTGAGATTCGTAGTTACGTCGGCTCGGAAAAACACAGCAGAAACTTTATTTAATATACCACCGATACGTCTGTTTGTTATAGTCGACATTTTGAATCGTATCATTTACGGAATTTAAACTAGCGAAATCCTGTCTGTTTTTTTAAGTTATCTATAAATTTTTTATTTTTCAAACTTTATAATTTTACTAGCGATTAGTATATAATTACATCATTATTCCATAGATTAGTGATCATAATCTTAGAATAATCGTAAAAATGGACAATTGGGGATGCATTCATTTCGTCTCCGTTTCTCTAATAATATTTTCAAAGCATTTGTCCGTTATCCGTGGCGCACGGCCGTGCCACATCAACTGGCCGCGTCCACATCGAATACGACTCACACCTGTTTCACGACACATAAATGTTTGCAGGAACAATATCGTGTTTGCCAATGCCAGCCTCACCTGGCCCGCGTATTTTTTCCAACAGACGCTGTAAATCGTCATGGACGAATTTTCAAGTTTGATGTACTTGTTTTCGTATTGTGATTATTGTCGTCCGATGTATTCGATAGTGTATTGCATGTTATAGAGTCAATCCTCCTATAACGCGTTTAATTCGTACCGCGTTATATGGAAACCGCTTTATGAGAGTACCGCGTTATAGGAGGGTTTACTGTATAAGCGAAACGAACGGGGACGCGCGTGAAATATGAATTATTGTTATCGTTTAAAGTAAATAAACGATATCGCGCAACGATGCACGTGGCTTTGAAGTGTAAAAGGGGGATGGTAGTTGAACGACCCGTAAGAACACGATTCTTGATCGACCTCGACTACGAAATTTCGCGTTCACGTCAGATTTACACCTGTTGAAATCGTGGGCGTCAACTGCGAACATCTGTCGCGGTATCTGTTCAAACAGCCACCGACCGTCTACCTCATAACGCACAGCTGAATCTTCTTCCCTGTGTTGCATTAATCTTTACAACAACGATAGTTGTGATTCTTCTCTTGTACGAAGCATCACGTTTAATTTTTTAATAAGAAAATTAAAATAAAATAATTAATTAGAAAAGTTCGAATATATCAGAACAGGGGAATAATAGAAACGGTGAAGGAGCAATAGAAGTAATTTCGCGAGAGAAGGGTGGAGCAACCTGTCATCTGAATTTGCACGGTTGTATCTCGTTGGCGCATGGGTGCACCATTTTCATGAATATCTAAGGGTACCCTACAGCTAAAGCTTCTCATCAACCGCGTAGGGATCGAGAAATTCGCCCCATCTTCCCTAACTACCTACATGAAACCTCTCTCTCCCACTTTCTCCCCCCCTCTCTCTCTCTCTCTCTTTCTCCCCCTCCCCCTTTCCTTCTCTTTGATTTGCAGTCGATGATTAGCGATGGTCGTTCAATTTTCACCGGTTTTTAAAATTTTTTTAATTTTCTAAAGTTTCAAGTGGACTTCGTGTGAACAGTTTGTCTGGATTGAAATTTACGTGCGTTAAGGAGTGAACAAATTCGAATTAGCCGGGCTTGTCGGCCGGTTTAACGGATCAAATAGTACCGGACCTGAGAGTGGTCAATGGTTAACAGTGACTGTGGGGTCGCGTGAATAAATAAGAACGATTTTTCGACGGGTCATCGATTCGCAAAGGCATTGGCCTAATTGCCGGAGTCAGGGACACAGTAACATTTACAGGTACGTTTTCGATCGTTGCTGCCGCCGCTCCCGCCCGTCCCAAGGACCCTCCACGAGAGTTCATTCACACCGTGAACGCCTTCCCTCTGCTCTCCCTCGTCTAACGTATTTCACTCTTACTTTAGCTATGCCAAAAAACTTCAATCTTCTATCATTTTCTATCGCCTTTATTTTGTTCACTTTTTCCTCGTAGGGTATAATTGAGAGAAATCCGTTAATCAATATGGCCGCTCTAAGAAGTTAGAAAAGCGATTGAATTGTTCTAAAATATAATATATACCCATACAGTAACCTGTGTCCATTTTTAAATAGAAATCGAATCGTTTAAAAGACATCCTCGTTTTCGTTTCTTCCACGTATACACAATTGTGATATACATACATATCTAAAGCATGGGCAGAAGTTAATAGGTTAGAGAAATAAGAGTAAATGAAAGAGAAGATCGTGCTGCCTTTGCTTTGCCAGAAACAGTTTATACTATTGGCGGTGTTGAATTTATATCGTACGGCAAGATTTAAAATGCATCCGTCTCACCGACGGAACTATACTCGTCCGTCGACCAAAACGTTTTGATGAAAAAAATGCAAACGCGTACGTTGGTGAGATAGATAGATAGATAGATAGATATATGTATATATATGTATATATATATACACAGAGAGAGAGAGAGCGGCAGAAAACTGGTCCAGGTGCAAGCTCGATACTCCCGGTGAGCGTGATTTGCGTTGAATATTCGCCAGAGTAGAATTCCTTATCCCTTCAGTGCAAAACCAAGGCGTTCCACGACCAACGCAACGGTACTTTTCGTGTTTCGTCGCCTCCGTTATTGTTTGCCGTTTTTTCACGTCGAATATTACCCATTCAGTATCTAGTATACGAGTATTCTTCCATTTGTTCGCGTGATTACATTTTTCTGGTATTATTGCAAGATTTTTTTTTTAAGTTCTTTTGTAGAGTAGGGAAGGAAAATAATGCAGTTATTCTCTTCACTATTAACTAATTTATTGTTAAATTTATTGTATTTTAGGATTTTAAGCTTATATTTAATATATTGTAACAGGTTTTTCATAGGGAGTGATTTATTTGTAACTGGTCGAAGCGGAACTTCTTACCCCTTCGTAGGGTAAATTGTTATCATATTGGGGTAAATTGTTCCTAAGAAATAGCAGTTGTCTTTTAAAGAAATATTTCATTTTCTAATGAAATAGGATACAATTTTATTAATAATGTTTATTTATTAAAGTTCCGATCAATAAGAATTTTTTTTTTTTTAAAAGAAAGCTAAAATAATATAAGACTCATAAACATTATCTTTGGTACGAAAACAATAATCTACTAATTAGCCTTACATTCAACTGTTTGCACTTATCTATTGAGATTTGTACTTATCATTAACAACCTTAAACCTAATACAATTAATTAACCTTCTAACAAAATCATAAGTCGTCACACAACTGATCGGAATCATAGTTTGGGCAAACGTATGATATGGTATCTATGTTTTTAATGCATTTGGAATGAGCCCAGTTCTTGCAGAGTAGATATACACTCGATCCATTCTTCTCTGGGCTGTGATTTGAAATATGCATCAGAACAAATAATACAGTTATTACTCCAAGAGTTGCCTTCCTCGTCATCACTTTCATTTTTTTTCTTGGAAAATCTTCCGCTTCATTTGATTTTTACCCGTTCTTTTTTCCTTTTTCTTTTCCTCTGCTTTTAGTTTTCGAATTAATGTCTTTTTCTTTCCTTTTATTTGACGTGGTGGCCCTGATGTGTAGGGCTAATAAACCAATTCGCTGGCTGCGATATCTGTCCGGCAAAATACTCTATTGCACGCGGTTGAAAAGTAACAACCTGTCCCAAGTCGCAGGAACAACTAGCGCCCCTCGACACATGTGGCAATTTATGAGAATATTCTGTTTATATATTGAAATAGTTTAATAAAAACTATTGCAACGTGTTCTTATATGTCATTCGATCCATAATAATGAAACAGTTAATAATATCGACGTTAAATAATCGAAATAGACCATAAACTAATAATCGAAAAATATTTATTTTTCTGATACGTGACTACGTGCTTGCTTATTACCAAAAGATTCGCTGCTTCAGACGCTATTAAAATGAACTTAAAGTTTTAAAGTTATAACCATTGTGACATCTTACCTCCGTTACTTTTAGCCCCAGTCTCCCCTGCTGTTGTATGGTTAGGTTTAAGTTTAAGTTTCTTTACGGATTGTTAATAGTAATTACTTGGGAGATTTTACGTCTTGGGAGATTTTTTGTAGAATTTGTTAAGGGGTTGTACTTCGAGGACTGTTGCAAGATTCTTAGAGGTTGCGTGATTGTTAATTTGGCAATTGTCAGTTGGAGGTTCTTCGAGGTCCCCCGAGCGCTGACCTGTGCGAAGGCCCCGAATTCGGTGTGTCTGGGCGCGTTCCCCGCGACTCTTACTTCTATGAGGATACGAAACGGACGATTCCATATTAAGAATGTCGATGACATTGAAATCTGTTCGCGTAAGAGAGAGTGTACCACGACTCGTGGACGCGTGACCTTCGACTCTGTCCGTTTCTCTCTCTCGGAAAGAGGATCGTCGGAATTATTTGGAAAATTACAAAATTACACATCATACGTATTTGCATTATTTAGTTAAATTATTCCATCTAACCTATTAAATCCACGTAAAATCCATTTCGTTGGCATTATAACACGGAATTCCTGGTTTCTGTGATTCATGGTCGAATCCTTGACTGAACGAACGCCAATAAGATCATTTTTCGCTCTGATTCGTTAGAAGTCGCATTGACGTTGATCGTCAGCACATTTTTCTTCGTGCACAATTCCTTTTTTTTTTTTTCTCTTTGTGAATGAGGTAAATATCGAGATGATATTATTCGTCTCATTCAAGCAAGTATGCGTGAAATCTGCTGTTGATATGTTAATCGTAAATAATGATTATGGTATTATATTCATTCTTGAACTTGTTACTGTGAAATGATGCTTTTAATTACCAACTAATCTCTTTATCTAATCTATAATAATTTCATTGTTACGTACTTTTACCCTAAACGGAATTGTGAAAGTATTATATAAATTTGCTGAATGTACACTACCGTGCATAAGCATTTGGACACTCGATGCGATCTAATTAAAAGGTTCATATGTCTTTATTATATTTCTACCTATAATCAGCAACAATGAATGTCGTTGAGGTGTAGAAGATCTAGGATAATAAATTTACCAACAAATTAATGAAAATTATGAAATATTGCGTTCGTCTATGTGTCCCCCTGAAATATTGAAATATTCTTCTTTTCGTAGAATTCCATCTATTCTTACTAAATTGTCCACTTTATTTGCACCAAAACATTACATTACCACCTCCATATTTGACCGTTGGCACAACATATTGGGGTAATAATTTTTCATGAAATTTTCGACAAACACTCGAAGTGTTTTCGCAACATCAATTTTCCACCGATTTCAGTTATTGCTTTTTCATTTATACTAATTCATGTCAAATGTTATTTTCATTGGTATTTATAAACATTGTGTGGGTCGCCTGGGATAAGATCGCAAGCCAAAACTATATTAGAGAGTTTTATTTAAAGTATATTTCCTGCATAGTGTTGAAATACTTATTCACGGTAGTGTACGTAACAGAAAACGGAGATGTTTTAGCTTACTTTATTTTGTTGCTTTTTTTCACGCTGATTAGTGGACCATCTTGGATCTTTCTGTTTGTAAACAAACTGCATCAAATAATCAAACAAATTGCATCGAATAAACTGTAATTTATTCGGTAAATTATTTAAACAATTGAAGTACACGTTAAATTTGATTTATTACGCGTCAAGTATTTTTATGAATCTTTAATGTTTAAGATTCATCAGATGGACACCGTATAGATTCTATACGCACCGTGAACGGATAGTTTAATTGTCGAATTTGACGGGGAGGCTGTCGACAGACAAAGAAACGGCGGCCGAAATGTAGCCGTGCTCGCGAAGGCCTCATCCTCCGGTGACGCAATGGAAAGTGGAGCCGCAAGGCTGTTTCCATCGCGGAGAACGCGCGCAATCCTCCTTCCAGGTTTATTATTAACCTATTGGCTTCGCGATTGTGGTTTGGTACGACGCAAATAATGCAAATTACTACATAATTGTCGCAACAACTTTTTCGTTTGTGAAATTTTCGAGTATAATGGAGATCCGCTTAAAGATAGCAAATCATAGACTCGAGACACTATTTCAAAACTTTTATCATTGAAATCTTCGTGTTTCAAAATTTCTCAAAAGTAAATTTCTATTTTGCGAATTTAAATCATTAAATCATCCTCTCAAAATGCATACAAAATCGCAGAAGCGGTTTATCGACTAATTAATCCCATGTACAACCAATAAAGAGGGTAGGAGGGATGAGTAAAGGTTTGGCGTGGGAGAGCGAATGAGCGAGGAACAGTCTTCAAGAAAGCTTCACGCACGGGCGAAAGTGCTTTCCTGCTCGTGCCACTTATCAAGCGGTCGTGTGTAAGTACGCAACCGCTACTTAACCGGACTTCCGGAATGACATGCTGCCGCAGACCCAACCGGTGCGGCTCTCCCTCTCTTCACTCCTCTTTTCTCCTTTCTCGGTGACACGATATCATTTCAAAACTGTTTTGTTACTATATTCCAGTCTGAGACACCGCCTCTAACTATACACACCTTATATAAACATTGGTTTTCTTTCCTTTTCTTTTTTTACCAAACTGCCACATTCCACTTGATACATGTCAATTTTTATTCCACGCATAAACCCTGCTTTACCTACTATTTTCACGTTTCGACGCGATACAGTTTATTCAACATTACCATTTAGACGATGACTCGTTCGACTCTCTCGTTCGCATGTCATACGATGGCCTGTTAGTACGTTCCTTATGCTAGACGCGTGTAAATATTGGAATCTTGATTAACGCCTCAACGATTCATTAGGTGTTGCCTCTTTCGGTTAAACATGTCTCTTTCTGTGCGTTCATCCAGATGGTCAGGTCGTCTGGAATATCTGTTTACCTAGATCTAGTTTAGCATCGTTCGATTCGAGTAACTTCTTAAATGGGAGGAGAGAAGTTTTACTTACGCTACCTGATTGGTTGTGTGAACGCTGGGTACAATCTGTTGATTGGCGGATGCCATTGTGGGGCTTCCCCCACCATTCCATCGAGCCACTTTAACGTAGTACATCTCTTGAAAACGGAAAATACGAACCTGTTACTTAAAAAGTATTTATAATAATAATTGGCTCTTGCGAATTGTACTTGAATATTTTACGAATATACTTGACGCTATAATTTTTATTTCATATATCGATTACTTCGGTCATAACCTCCTACCTAGTAACCGTTACAACAAATCCAGAATCAAGCGTGTCTCGACCTTCTCGGTGTAACTTTCAAAACAAATCGCCGTGGGTACGAGTAATCTGATACTCCAAGTGTTAATCCGAATTTCTACGAAGTGATTCCTGGTGACGCGTGGCCGTCGTCTTCGAACAGCTCTCCTGTCGACCGCGCTACATAATCGATATCCTCGGCATGCCCAAATACCTTATAACACGGGTTATTGATTTGCAACTCTCCACACCTCTCTCTCTCTCTCTCGCGCGCGCTCTCTCGCTCTCCCCCTCCCTCTCTCTCGCTCTCCCCCTCCCCTCTTTCTCACTCTCCTACTCCCTCTCTCTCTCTTACTCTGGCTATGTAGGGACGAGTACGCGTGGTTAACACCGGTATAATAAATGCTACTCGTACTCCGTTGCGTTTCGACGTCGATCCAAGAAAGATAACCTGTCATTCGCTGACAGTTATCGCCTCGTTGACCTTGGACGTCGATGTAGCGTTTGGTCTCGGAGCTCGAGCGAGTTTTCGCGCTCCTCTCGCACAATGGCGCGCGTTCTTGCGCTTAAGTTGTTACGCTAATGCTCAGCTAGGTATGTTTAAATAATTTTTAGAATGACAATAATTAAGGAAATTTTTTTTTAACAGAATATGGGAGTGATGGGGTAGAAAACAGTGGATTTAACTGAACGGTTGGCAGTGTGTTAAGGAAGCCATATTGGTGGCAAGAAGAGGCTTCACGAACCGAATTGAAAGTAAATGGACATAAACTATAGTATTGATATGTATGATTAAACGAGTCACTTTCTCCTTTCATCTTCTTCTTCTGATGAATTATAATTATCAAATGCGTGATTACTTAAGAAAAATGAAACGAATGAATCGAGGATGAAAATTGAGGGGCGATGGTTTATTTATATATCGCAGAGTGTCGATCCGATGGATAAATGAGCAGTCTACAAAGGTAGGCGAGCCACGTTGGGGGGAGGGGCCACGCTGAAAGGATTAATGAAAACGAGGGTCCCGAAGTTAGGTCAGTGGCGTAACCCGAGGGCGTGTAACTTGCTTCGAATTCGCCGACGTAGGCACATAAAACTCAGAGCCTTTCTTAACCGAACAGTACTATAATCCAGAACAATTTAATTATAAAATATCGAGTAAATATGAGAAATCGACAAAATGATTGATTTACAATGTACAGGGTGTTTAGAAAAAATGTTAACACATATGTTATGGAAAATTTGTACATGTACATATGTATTTTCACTTTATTTTGCAAAAT
>NW_017100397.1:1969716-1973075 GCF_001263275.1 Habropoda laboriosa | reverse complement strand
GTGTTAACATTTTCTTTTTTTTTTTTCAAGCATCCTACACACTTCAGAAAAATTGTAGAACTTTTATTAAAGAATAAAGCAAGTCTAATTCTATAACGAGTAGAATATTGTAACTTTCATTCTGAAGTATTATCGATGATTATTATAACAAGAGGAAGCAATTGGGGAAAAAGGTTTCTACGGTTCGTAGCTTTATCGTTGGCCGTGATCGATAGAGAGTCGACTTGAAGTGGCGTAAACTTACGTATTAACTAGCTGCGGAACTAATAAGACACGTAGCTACATCGACGTTGAGCGTTTTACGGTGTCAAAGCGAATCCGTAATTGCGTTTGCATCGGCAGGGCGTTCACGTGCGTATACCACGGGGCCCATGTGTATAACGCTAATCAATCGCGATGAACCGCTACTGCAAAATCACTTCGGAACACTCCTGGATACGACGTACCCAGTCTAGATTTACTCGAAACCAATTCCATTCAATTTACGATATTTTTTCCTTTTGAATTGAAATTCTCAAACTTTTAAATTAAGCACATGTTTTTCACCGTTTTGCTAAGGACATTGAAAAATCACAAAAGAGTGTTCTTCAAAATTTTGTTTGAAACCCTACTGAATTTCGGAATAAATTATTACAGTGTATATGAACAGGATGTTAAAGATATGGAAATAGTTGAATAGAGGGGAACGACTCTTCTGGCTTGTTTTCTTCGCAGTGGTGAACTGGAAGGAAGGAAAGAAGTGGGGGGGAGGGGGAAAAGTAAGTCGGAGGGAAAAAGCGCAATGGCCGGTAACTCGCCGGTGCCGCGGCATTAATTAGGCGTCAGGCATTCGTAAACGCTGCCAGCTCGGCCGCGTAATTATGTCGACGGTCGATCAACATCGTAAAACACCGAATTACTATCGGGTATACGTCGAAGAGAGAGAAGCGCGTTGTAATATCGATCGCGCGACGTCGTTACGCCGCGGCGACGATGTGATGTATCCGGCGCAGACCGCAGCTTTTATTCGATTTTGTTATACCGGGTAAACACCTCTTTATCTGCGGTTCGTTTTCATCCTTATAACTCTGATTCTTTCCTAGAATTATTTTCAAATTTTTTAATATTGTAATTATGTAATATCCTTAATTGTTTCTTAATTATTCGATATTCAATATTCCAACATTCACAGTATTCTTAATTTTTTCAAAGAAACTAATTCTACAATGATATAAATAAATATAACAATTTTGAGGTTATGTCATAATGGGTAGAAATTTTGCATAAAGCAGCACGTCTTATGTCTCGTTAGTTTATGGTTGAATTCTCGGAAAAATGGTCGAGAATCAATGTTAATCGATTTACTCTATACATACCCGACCGATAATGTAGGTCTTCTCTCTGAGGCAACAGACGCAGTTGTTCCGCGAGTTGACAGGTGAGCTAGAAAGACCAACAAGTTGAAATTGCCCGACCAACTAGAGTGCAAGGGGTTAGCGCGCGATTACACGCGTTTTTGACGCGTAAAACACGCAGAAGGATAATCGCAATGTCGTAATGTTGTTACGTCGCGATTCACCGATAAAGTCGATTGCGTGAAACAACTTGCCAACTGTGTGTGCCAAATATTCTATCTTCGAATATTTACCGTAGACTTTCCTCTTTACATATAGTATTTCTATGACTAAAAGTTGGTTAGTAATTTACCATACGAACAATTTAATCTAATTTTACAAAACCTCCATTTTTTATTTTTCAGATAGTTCATTAGTCGTGAAACGATGATTTTTTGATTACAGAAGAATTTTTTAACAGTTAAAATTCGAGTGAAATATGGATAAAGATATACGTAACAGTATGTTTAGAAGTTGCACCTGCAGTGCAACGAGTCAAGAGCCGAACGGAATCGGACAGCGCGCTTTCTATACGTGTCTACCAGCGTACGTATTATATTACCGTTCTAACCTGCTTTTACCTCTTTCCTCTGGTTAGTCCCACTGTCCATTTTCTTGCTCCCTGTAAGTTTATCCTCGTCCGCCAGTGTCCCTGGAAAGTTTCACTCGAAACGGGCCTATTTCATGCCTCATAACCTGAAAAAAAAAATGTATCAACGAAAAATTACATTTCTTTCTATGTATTTCGAAATTGACTTACCAAGAATGGATTACTCTATAATAAATTTGAGAAAAAATTTTGTTGTCTTTGACATAGAATTACCTGAGCTTGAAACGCCACTTTGTTCGAAGCATAACCTGTATAGTCCTTGTCTCGAGGTGGTTCTCCACCGTAAAAAGACGGTAAGTTGGGAGGTCGGTTATCGGAGGACGCGATCGGTCGAATCCATCAGTGAACAGTGTCGAGGAGATTTCAGCGTTGTCAGAGGCTAAACAGGGCCGGCTGATCGATCAGATTCTCATTGGTAGTTGCGTCTCGAAATTCCCTCCCTTTAACTATCTAGGAAAATAAACAAATCCTACATTCTTAATTCACTTCTCACTTCTTCATTGTATACACATTTTCAAATGAAACAATCTTTTTTTCATAGAAAATAAGAGTAATTCTCGAATTGTCTTCCTACATAAAAAGAATAAGGTAAACTTGTAGAAAGATCACTCCCTCACCGATTTTGATAATTTTTTAATATACCGTCGGGGGCATGATTCTAAACAACTTTCTCCTTACACCTAAACATCGATCGGTCCTGTAGTAGTATCGGAGATATTCGTCAAAAATTACCGCTACGAACACATTGAATCCTACGCGTGAATTCATAGCTTGGGTATCTGTTTATATCCATCAGCTACCAATCTCTTTACCTTTGAATCATACTTTACAAATTAAAACTAACCTAAACCTAAGCCCAATACATTGATGATATTAATTTTTAATCGAGTTATACCAGATATTTCTTGCAGCCTTGTATATGCAAGAATCGGAGGAATACTGAAGCTCGCCCAAGCCTCATTTATATATATTATAATCAAAAGGTAAGCATTAAGTTGAGTTAGATCTTTGTACCCGGCCACCATAATGCGGCCGGCAACCAAACTAACGCATACGCTGCTAGTACGGACGCACCATTACAAGCTGAATTCACTGAGTGGTACCGACAGTTTTTTGCGAATATTCCGGAAACTAGGGCTGATCGACCATTACGTGTAAGAAAAAAGTTGACCAGAATTATGCCCTCGACAACATATTAAAAAATTGAGGAGGTGAGGAAGTGATCTTTATAAAAGTTCATAAAAAATATTAATTACAACAACTAAATATTACAAAAAGTTTTCATTTCACCAGAAACAAGGAAAAGATGTCGATTTCTCTTTTTACCAATTTTCCTAGGGAATTTTTCCGCTGCGTAAAACAAAAAATGGCAGCAT
>NW_017100397.1:1959454-1969706 GCF_001263275.1 Habropoda laboriosa | reverse complement strand
ATTAAAAATGTTAAAAGCAGCACGAGCTTGCGACCAGTTAATTGCCAGACGTAACGAACGACGCGCACAATGCGAGCTAGGAAACAAACCAACGGATTCGTAGCAGTACAATGTGCGTGCGTATTAAGTGAGTGTCGCAGGTGTGCGTGTGCGCGCGTGCGAGAGGGAGCACTATGTACCTGTAAAATTCTTTGACTCTCTCTCCCCCTATAAACGCGCTCTGTGCGGTACGTTCTTCTTTTTGGCCCTGTCTTCTCTCCCCTTTTGATCATCGTCCCACCGTGACGGTCTTTTTCGACCAAAAGGAAACTACCTTGTTGGGAAATTAGAGAAAAGAGCGCAACCAACGACTGCGTCGCACCGGTGCGAAATGCTTGTGATTATTTCCCTTTGGAAGCCTTTCGATTTATGGCAAATAGGGAGTTTCTGAATATTACTTTGAGGCATGGAATTAAATCGCGCTCTGTGATTTCTTTTTCTTACCTAACCTTTCATGACATCTAAAAAAATAATTATAGTAATAACTCTGAATAGTGGTTTAAGAATTACATACCTTCTAACAAGCTTCTTTAAAATTTTACTTTAAAATTTGTTTGAGTCAAAGTGAACGTTATGCTGTTGCAAATGGTTTAAGTAACGATCGTAAGGATTTTCGGGAATATTCCTGTTATACAGAGGATATCCTTTTACACCGGGAACGCTGGCGGATCTTTAATTTTCGAGTACGACAGATACCGTAACCGACGTTGCTTGCCCCCTCTACGCGCTATCGATTGCGCCCTCGTGTCGCGTCGTAAAACTTCGGTGATCATCGCGATTTCCGTCCGTTCGCGGGCCACCAGCAGGTGCGTACGATGGGGTCAGGGGCCCGGTCTCACATGGATTCACGGACAAGGTCCCGTGGAACGGTGTCACGGTTACTTACGAAGCTGTATCAACTTCACTAATTACACACGGTTTTATCGCTAAGCTCACACCTTTTGCAATCATATTGTAGACAATCCAGGACGACTTGAGATAAAATGGAAATCGACCATTCTTTGTTCCACATTTTTGTTTGTTCAATTTAATACTTCAGAAGTTGTTGCAAAACAGTTTCTCCATCTCGAGGTTAGGATGGTAAAGATTCATTTTTTAATTTTTTAACGGTTCTACAGACTTTACTTTGCATAAAAAATGTACAGATAACAAGTAGATAAATATGCGAGGTACAGTTATATCGTAATAAACACAAGGAATTTTTAAAAGTTGCTGGAGAGATCTAGGAAATTGCTTTATTTAATGTAGTGATTATTAACGATTGAATCGATGGTGGATTTATGCAATTGGTAATAAAATAATGGCAGGTCCGGTTTCCCCCGCATTCCTCTGGAATAACGCGTCATGAAAATAGTGTCAGGTTTTGCAACGCGAGAAGGACTTATTTAGCGTCCGAGTATGTATTGCGCACATCGGACATTTAGTCGTAGTTGCGCGCCTTTCACCGAGCCATACTCCCATCATAATTAGATGGACCGGCGTTTCGTCATGTCCGTGCGTCACTGACAATTAACGTAAGATATCCGGCCATGGGCTCGTGTTCACCGCGAACTACCTATTACACAAACTGAAAACAACCTCTTTTTCGTATTAACGCATATTTTACAATTACTTTTTCATTTAACTCACTTCAAATTGTTAAACTCAATAATTATATTCAACGTTATTAAAAGTGAAAATACCGACGGTATTCCGGTAGAAAATTCAAAATCGAAAGTGTTTCAAAGCGATTTACAGATAATACTGGCGGAGCCGCGACGGTTATCGGCCGAGAAGCTGTTAAAAAGATCGGCGCACGATACAAGAATCGTCGCAAAGAGGATTTCCCGGAGCGAGGATTATTTAAATCCGGTCTGAAAGCCGTTTCAATGGAGACACCGATATGCCGTGTCACCGCCACCCCTCCACATGTATCCTCCGACAGCTCTGCGACACTACCGCCCACGCTCCTCTTAAGAACAACAACCGAAAGGAGTCAAGGTCGCTGTCACCGCTGTTTTCCTCTTTAACCTTCAGGCTTCTTGCCTCTGTACCAATCGTTCAATGTGTTTAAACAAATGTTTTTCCAACGTCTTACCATTTCTATTATCCTTTGCCGAGAAATTATTCCTCGTAGTGACAGGAAAGTGACTGGCAGAGGTATGAGATGCTATTTCGTATGAAGTTAAGGTTTTTTAAAATTTTTCATAATTGGGTTAGAATAGAACCTAACCTCTAATATCACATATGATCTAGAGTGGGAAATGTATACCTGATACAAGTCCAATAAGTAAAGAAATCTGAAGATAGCGTTGTAAGAATATCGATGGATAGCGCAGGCGCACGTAAGCTCGGAAATGATCGCGCTTAGTAGATCGGGGTCGCGTATTTCCGCTCCTCTTGTGCGCGCCTACTATTTAACCTCGTTTCTTCTATATCTTCTGCCCTATGGTCGTTCCCGTACTTTTCTCCCGGCTTCTGCCATCTTGTTGTGCGATCATCTTTTCCGGAATATTGGATAACAGTCACGGAGAACGTGTGAAAAGCGAACTTTCGATTTTGTTGGCGCATCGTTGGAAATGCTGCGCCTGAGAAAGCTGCGCACGCATTGCGTCCATATTATTTTCTTACCTACTCCTAACTACCGTATTTACGACAGTTCTTTCCTTCTTAATATTTTTACATTCCTTACTCGAAGTAATTATTATCCAATTTTTTTCTGAAAGCTTTTTATTATTCGTAATATTTCTATATTTACCTTTCTTATTTTGCTTTTGTGACGCGAATCGAGATTGATGGTAAAGAGGGACGGCCGTAAGATCCGTCGCAAGGAAGTTTATTTTCCAGCTAGCCGTTGGCTGGTACACGGCGGTGGCTATCTATTTGGCCGGTGGTATCTAGTCGAAGCCACGGTACACTCGGCGATGTCGCTTTTAATTCGGTAAGAAAGTGGGTTTCTGGGTCAGAGAGCCGCGATATACACGGAGCAAGCAGCCGCGCACCACAACCACAACGGCTTCACACGACTCTTGGGGAAACGACTTTCTTCAGGGCAGTGCCGTATCTTTCACTATGACATTGTCTCGTACACACCGGATACGTTACAGTTTTCTTATACCTAAGAAAGATTATTGTTTCTGCACTATTAGGTGTACATGTTAATACGCTAGGATTTTAATACATTCCAGTGACTCGACTTTCTCAGAATATAAAGTTATTAGTATGATGAGATAGTGATCTTCAAAAACCATAAAAAATTTCGAATTGCGTTACATATAAAAGGTCACAATGACAAAGACGATATTACGATGATGTATTATATGTATATGTATGTGTAACCGTGTTACAATATGTTTGGAAGAAATACACAGCAGGCAGGGACATTTTTGTCGAAAGTGAAAGTCGTAAGTTTTGATGGAGCAACGCTAACTTTTACGTTCTCCATCGTGGAACGTACTCGTCGATTGGGCCCCGCTCTAAGGCTCCCTCGTGCCCGTTTAGCCTTACGTAAATTCGACGCAATGTTATTATGTAGGACTCGGCTGCGCCGTAAAGTGCATTAACTGTAGCAAGCGTCAAAGTGTACAATGACTGATAAATAACGAGCTCGCCTCGATAAGGGATGCGCGTGTCGCAATCCTCTCCAGCTGTGAACGCTGACGGACACATTTCGATACATCGATTCTCGATTCTCAATTTTTAACTATTCATTGTTAACTTTCTATCTATCCATTCTCTATCGTCTATTGTTCATTTCTTGATATATCGATTTTTTATCTTCTACACGTACGGTGTTCGACTGTCGATGTTTAATTTTCTATAACCTGTGTAAATAAATAATAATAATATCGATCGTTAAATTTCGATTATCGATAAATCGACTATCCAAGCGGTTGATCATACGACGCGGATGTTACACTGTGTCACAAGGAGCATCGAGTTGCGAGACTTTGCGATCAACTCGTTGCCGACCGATTATCGCTGTAATATCCGTGGGTTGCGTCATACATGACGAAATTAATTCTGGCAACTGTATTAATCGAAATCGTAGTCTGAAACAACTACTCTCGTACATCGACGAAACAATTGGACTGTTACCCAATTTAATAAAATATATCGAAGAGAAATGATCGAAAGAACGAAACATTGAAAAAGTAGGGGACGAGATTAGAGAAGCAACGGTCGAGATCTAACTGTACAGAGCGGCGTGGACAAAGAGGGGGGTAGTCTGGTAGTATAAGAATGTCGGGCAGCACACCGGTTGGGAAATGAATTGTGACGTAGCCTGGCATTGAGAGAGAGACACGCATGTATGCACGGACACGCCAGCCAAGCACGTCCATGATCGCGTTGTCTGACTCCTTGAGCGGCCTGATTTCTCGAATCAGCCAAGATCGCTGGTGGGACGATGCTAATCCCCTTCGAATACTCTTCCATGCAAATTTTTCAGAGAAAGTCCAAGTCTAGTTTAAGTTGCTTTCCTTTGGATAACTCATTGCCGTTAAATACATATATAATGGGTAATTTGAATGTTGGTGAAATAATTGTAAGAAAATCTGTTCCGAAGGACGATGAAGCGAGCCACTTGAGACCAGGCCCAGCTCATACGGTGGGGATGACTCGCCCCTTTGACTTTTTCCCAGGCCTGCTTCTTGCGGGAAGACTAGACTTCACAAGACTATGGCGAACGATGCCTAAGCTGCACGAACCACAGTCTTTGTAGAAATACATAATTGAAGCGATTGAATGATTTTGCGCCCACCCTACTTTCGGCTCAGGGTATTCTTGACATAATATTGGTAATATGGTAATGTGTTTAATAGAATATAGAAAAATTCTTAACGGTTGAGAAGAACAGAGTTGGAAATAGGATGGGTCGAAGGAAAGGGAGATTCATCGATATTCTGTGAAAACTCGAACGGTAATCGAGTTTTAATTACCGATTAACCTTCCAGAGAAGCACAAGCTGCCGCTCCGCTCTGAGCCACGTTTTATTGTCTATCAACAACATAAGTGGGTCGCGCGCTCGCCCCTGCCCTCCTTCGGGGATTTCCCTGCTCTTATTTCTACTGATCACGGGAGCCTCTACCACATTTAGGCAACTCGAATTACATTTTTCATCAGCTGAATACTCGATCTGTACGAAATTAAATAAAAAGTCATCTTTTTATATTTCCAAACAATATTCAAAAAAATCTCAAAAAGAGTCTGAAGCAGTCTGGAGAAGCCAACATTATTGACAATTAATATTGCAAAAATTAATGTTAAATTCCGTTTTTTTTTTGTCTTTGCAAATAATTTTCAATTTTCTCTATTTTCAATGTTCAAAAATTCAATTATTACGCTTTCATAACCTCGACAAGCGAAAATCTCAAAGAAGAGATTCTTTCAAGCCCTGGGACGAGCATGGAACACTTTAAAACGCGGGGAATGTGAAAGTCCCCGGCCCACGTCCCAGATACACCGTCTTTCGTTCGTGATAAACGCTTGCACTTCGTTTTCGATGCTGTACAAAGTTTCCATTAATCGTCTAATAGACAGAAAATGAACCGGAATCTGCGTGGTAATGGTAAATTGCAACTATACCGACGAGAAATCGAGATTCTTCTTTGGGTGGAAAGGGGGCGTAACGATTAAACGGGATGATGATTTTCCCTCGGAACGGACCTCGTCCCGGGCCATAAATCAACCGGCTGCTCATTGTTGGGCGACACATCGTTGTTCACAAGCTGAACGCCTTCGAGAATTTTCTGAGTCGCCAGTCATTCGCCCTTTGATCACGTTGTTCCCTTTACCGTGTTGTACTTTGACACCCTTTATGTTAGTTACAAGGTGGTTATAATAGTAACATTGTTCTTGTTACCGAGAACTTGTCAATTGTTCGAGAATAGATTAATTTTTGATCAAATTTAAATTTACGAAACATACATGATGTATGTTTTTTCCTTCGTTGTTAATATTGCTATGGAAAATGTAGAAATCGTGTTACAAAGGATAAGTATAAAAGGGAAACGCAGCTTACAAAGGAACACATCGAAGTATCAATCTCCGATTTTGATGAAATTTAAGTATAATGCAGTTCTCATAAAAATATTTCACAAGTATTTTTTTTCGGGAACCGTTCATGTTGAGGGGGTGAAACCCACCCCCCAAGTAGATGAAATTAGTATCTTTAACGACGAATTCGAGGGTGTAAACTATTTTGCAAAAAATCCATTTGTTTACATAATATATTAAAAAATAGTAGGGTAAAGTTGCCTAATATGAGACCCATTTCTTAATCCTTTCGTTACTATTGGCGCGTATAGGCGCTTTGAAAATTTGCTCGCACTGTACTTTTGAAGCCTTTTGGTGCATTTGCATCTTAATTTAATACTTAATTTTATCCTTTACGCACTTGCACCTTGATTTAATCAATCGAATTTTAAAAGAATACGGCCAAAATAAGAAATTTTGCAACCGTGGTTAAAAAATTACCGTCAGTCGCCCACGTTACGCATAAAAATCTGCCGTAGCGAAAGGATTAAAGAAGTCATAAATGTCGACTAAGAACACTTTTATAAAAATTCGATACATGTTTTAAAAGTATGATATGTATTCTTTTGCAAGGTACTGGAATGTACAGTAAAGAAAATTCGGTTTCTTCGTAATAAAATAAAAATGAAAATTATGCAAATACACAAATCTAAAAAATGAAAACTATTTTTTCTGTCTTTTTTCACACATTGGGCATATTAAATCTGTTTCTTCAGCGCCGCAGACTTCGTGGGCTCACCGGTAACACTTTGTACACTGAAACAAAATTGGGTACCTAATATGAGACTCTTCTTGTAACAGGAACTTCCGAGGGTCTCATATTCGGAAACAATAACACGATAGCTATAATTGGGAGACTCTTCTTATAATAGGAACTTCCGAGGGTCACACGATAGCTACTAAGTCTTCGTTATTTAAGCCTTAAACTCCATTGCGTGCACTATACTTACTACTATTTCCGAGGTGTTTGTAATTTAATCGAACCACTTGGAAAACTTTCTGCAACGTGTTGCACAAATATGCTTGTTGAAGACGCTTCATTGATTTCAATCAAATTTCATATTTAATTTGATAATTAACGCGGTTAATTACGAAACGAAACAGCATTGCTACAACATTCAAGAGTTCTGTAACGGAGATATGCTGGGGTCTCATATTAAGCTACTTTACCCTATATTTTTAATCATTTCTCCAGCTAAATGTTAATACATTTTCTTCAATATTTTTTTATAAAATCTATACATCCAAGCACAAATTGCCAATTTATTGCCGTTGAAGGAATATGGTTATTATTATAAAATAACGAGACGTGAGTAGGGTTGCGCTAAGTACCCTCACGGTATTAGCATCGGTGTTAACCAATCAGGTAATTTCTTTCCCCAAGTCGCTGCGTGTCCCTTGTGCCCTTGGCGCGCTTTTTCGGGGACCGCAGTGCGACTTGGCGGGGGAGGTTTTTCCCCTGACGTCACTTGGCGGGCAGCTGAGTTTCCTCCAGGTCAAGTACTCGTGACCTGCCGGTTCGGGCCTCTGGGCCTCGTACGGCTGACCTTTCGGAAACCCTTGGTTTATGATGCGGCAATTTGCTATTGAGGCCGTCGGAGAAAGTTTCTACGCGGACATGCATTGTCGAATTTTTAGAAATTAAATAAGCTAAAAACAGTTTCCTCAAAAATAGCCTTTCAAGCGCGCACGTCATAAACCGTGCTGGTAGTCTGCTCGCCAAATGTTTTCCGCTGTAGCTGGTCGCTACACCGTTAATGATCTTTCTTCATTGGCATCGATTTCCTGTATATTTACACCGGCTTCGATTAATTGAAGTCCTTCTTGTAATTTTGGTAATGACACCGTCTTTTCCGTGATTTCAGTTTTATCTTCGGACTCTGAAATTGCATTATTATTTATTTCAGTGAGATCTTCAATATTGAGTTCCCTATCATGAGACTCTAATAAATCGGTGACATCTTCTGCATCCACTTCTAAATTAAGCCTTGATGCAAGATTAGCAATTTCTTCAGTTGCTTGCTTTATGTAATTAGTACCAACCAAAGGTGTATCGTCAAAAAAATTGACAAAGCTTTTTCCATGTACCTTTCAACGTTTTATGACACATTTCATTCCATGAATCACCTATGATTTTTACTGCGTCCAGTATATTAAATGATTTCCAAAAATCTTTTATAGATAAATTTGTATTTTCTCGCATACATGCATTTAAATGTGCAAATGATCGTCGAGCATAATACGCTTTAAAGGTTTTTGTAACGCCTTGATCCATAGGTTGAATTATACCTGTCGTATTTGGTGGCAAAAAGATTGTATTTACACGGGAATCAGTATCATTTATATTATTTGGTGAATGAGCAGGAACGTTATCTAGTAGCAATAACACTTTAAACGGAATATTTTCGGAAAGTCAGTCTTGAAAAATAGCAACTGCGTCCCAAGCTTTGGAGTTAGATCTCCATATTACAGGCAGTTTAGATTTATCAGGAACAGATTTAAATGTCGTAGGATTTTCTGTTCTGCAAATTAAAAGAGGTTTTAATTTACAGTCTCCGGCAGCATTTCCACCGTGCATTATGGTAATTCGATCATTTGAAATCTTAAATCCAGGAAAATTTTTTTCTTCAGGGGCAATGAAATCCGCCTGAGCATTTTCTTCCAAAACAATCTACCTTAGATCTATCTCATCTACGTTAAAAATAGTTTTGTCACAATACAATTCTTCATTAATAATTTTCTTTAATTTTTCTGGAAAGGAATTGGCTGCTTCATAGTCTGCATTTACAGCTTCTCCAGTGCATGCAATATTATGCTAATCGCAACGTCTCTTGAAACGATCAAACCAACCGTTGCTTGCTACAAAATTTTGTATTCTCTCTTTATCCTTAGATTCATCTCTTAACTTATCAAAAATTAGATTAGCCTCGTTGCATATCGTTCTCCAGTCCAACAGTTTTAATGAAGCTTCCATGCCGGCAATAAGACCACAATGTTTGCGAATAGTACTTGAATTCATCGGATGGCCTTCTTTTATTGTCGTCAAAATATGTTATTTATCTTTAAGAATCGTTCTCACGTTTGTTTTTGGCAAGTTTACTTTTTGGCTAATCTCAAAAGCTTTCGTTCTACTATCAAACAGTTTTATTATTTCTAATTTAGTTCCTAAACTTATAGTATTTCTTTTCTTAACAATGGAATCTGAGGATGAGGGAAAGTGACGCTGCGATGCCATTATACATACATACATACATATGTACATATGTATGTACGTAGATGATAATCTCAATTCTCAATTAATTGCCCTTGTGTACTAATGTTTAATGTAAATATATTTCTATAAGTTATTAAACTATATATAAACTGAAATTACTTAACTAATATAAACGTTGTAAAATTAATCTATTGCACGACGAATTCTTTGCTTGAGTAACTGTCATACTGATTCAGTAAGAATTAAACACGTGGAGCATGAAATATCGGTTACAAACAATTGACGATCGTGTTGCGTAGAAAAGACGTAACGTATATAGTAGGTAAATCGGGAGGACGTTACTCGGGGCACCACTGTATATTTGAAATGGTATACTCCATACGGTCTACCTGTATCTTGCAAAGGATAGTCACGTTTCATAATACAGTAATATTTCTCACATTGCCGCTCCGGTCGGAACCGAAAGGCGACAGTTTGGGTAGAGGAGACACGGTTTTCGAGGGTCGCAGACCGCCTTTATAGTTTGCCGGACGAAGACAAGGACAACGAATAAAAGAGAAAGATGAAACGAGGGTCGAGGCTACCGAGCGATTTAAACGCCAGCTTTTTTATTTTTAACTTTTTCTGTATGAAAAAGTTATTAACATATTGATGAGATTGTTCTGATTAAAATGAGACCAACCACGACGTAATTTGAACAATATTTACTTATTAATACTTATTGAGTAACTCATTTCATTTCATTATCGCTTTGAATAAATTACAAAAACGGGTTGCTAAAAAAGATACATGAAATATCTGTACACATTGCCCGTCGAATGTAAGCTGTGTTTTCACATTTCCCGTTGAATGCATAAGCTGTGCCTGGAAAATTTGGAGGCACAGCCTACATTCGACGGGCAATATGAAGGCACGGCCCACGTGACAGCGACAATGTGAAGGGAGGGACTAGGCTGAACCGACACAGTGAATAGGGGGGGGAGT
>NW_017100397.1:1957231-1958855 GCF_001263275.1 Habropoda laboriosa | reverse complement strand
TTGTAATTTATTAGAAGCTTGTAGCGAAGACATATTTTGATAAAAATTACATACATATTTCAGCTCCTTCAAATTTTTGTAAAAGTTTTACAAATTTTTTCAATGTTTCTTTTTATTTTTCGCAACTTTTCTATTATGTATTTTTGAGCAGAATGACTGTTTAATTCCTTGTGTCAGAAATGTCCGGAACCGGAAGTAGGGTGGGCGCAAAATTATTCAATTTTTTTAGTTAGTATTAGATAAGTAAATGTGGTCCAAATAATATCATGTTTGATCTCATTTTAATCAGAAAAATCTCACCAATGTGTTAAACAAATTTTCAGCTAGAAAAAAAGTTATATTATTGTATTATGAACTGTCAAATCGTGAACTATTGGATAATGGTTTTAATAATATCGTTCACTATATGTATATTTTCTTAAATGTGTTTTTATTTGTATGGCGCGAAGGACGTCTTTTCTCTTCGAATTTCGTAGTCAAAGTGAAAGGAAACAAAAAACCGTAAGGACACGACTGAAATTCTGTTGCGCATTTAAGGAAAGAGACCAAGAATACATCAGTCTGTTACGTTTCTTTCACTAGCAGTGTTTCTCATGTATATAACACAATTCATTTTTGTTTACTGGCTGACGCATTATTATTAATAATAATCCAACATGAACTCTCATCAAAAGAACCGCGCCGCGCATCGCATTACACACGTCGCACTGACTCTGGGAAAGATAATATAGGCGTAGCAATAGCGTATGCCTAGGCGTAGGAGCAACTAGGTGACAATGTGAGGGGAGCTCGAGTAGCGACAATGTGAGAAACATTTGTTTAAAAGCAACAATGAATGTCTGACAATAAAATCAGCTATTTTCAGAGCTACCACATATTTACGTGTTTAAATAAATTAAATTATTTCAAATATTTAAATACTAAAAAATTAGTCACAAATAGTAGACTATGTATGTATTTAAAAAAACTGTAAAAAAATTTTTTAAAATATCTGAAAAATTCTAACAGAATTCGAACCTGTCGACAAAAAAAGACACCACAGTAGCAGCCTGACTCATTACCGAGTATGTACACCACGCTCGCTATTGTAAAACGTGGCCATCCCTAGCAAGGTACAGGTAGACCGTATGGGCTATACCATTTCAAATTTACTAACTTTTTTTCTAATACAAAAATCAAAACTCCAATTTATCCATAATTTGTGCTTGGATGTATAGATTTTATAAACAAATATTGAAGAAAATGTATTAACATTTAGCTGGAAAAATGATTAAAAATATACTATTTTTTAATATATTATGTAAACAAATGGATTTTTTGCAAAATAGTTTACACCTTAAAATTTGTCGTTAAAAAGTACTAATTTCATCAATTTACACAATTACCCTATCTCTACTATTTTCTGAGATATTCGTCGAAATAGGTTTCGCAGCCTCAACTTGGGGGGTGGTTTTCACCCTTTTAACATGAATGGTTGCCGATAAAAAAAAATGCGTGTCGCATATTATTACTTAAATTTCAACAAAATCGATGATTGGCACTTCGATATGTTCCCTTGTTAATCAATCTCAACATTGAGATCCGCTTATAGAATGGTTTGATTTACAGTGTAATGCTTGGGGAA
>NW_017100397.1:1940614-1957161 GCF_001263275.1 Habropoda laboriosa | reverse complement strand
TTCTCTCCTTATGTTTGTACGGCACTGTTTTAATGAATTCGTGTGAATAGCGTTGTTTGGACAATTCTGGACGTCGAGTAAGGCACCCTGTGTTCACATTAAATCGAGCATGATCGTTTTTGTTCGCACGCTGAATCTCGAGGGGCGTCTGCAAAAGGGGTTCCGCCTGCTTATATGGACCATGAAAGGTGAAGCAAATTAACGATCATATTCCTTAAACCTCGACTACGAAAATTTTGTTCTTTTATTTTTTGAAAAATTTTCATCGATCTTATTTTCCTCACCTTTTTTACCACCACATATTCTTTTACGTGAAATACAGAATGCATTTTGTTATCTAAAAAGTCAGAAAGATATGTGAATAAACTGAACACGAACTGATGTACGGCAGGGCCCCTTCTCCTCTTCCTTACCATCTGTAGCTACAAAAGAGCTAGTAAATTCCAAACGTGAAGGAGAACTCATAATGATTCCACGGTTTGTTTGCGCTTGATCTTTCACTGGAATTACTTTCGCCCCCTTTTGCCAGCCTAATCGTTCTATCTCGGTGTCGATTAACCTCGGAACAATTAACCTCCTTTGATTCAATAGTCTCTCTCTATTACTTCAATCTCATTGTCGTTCACTTTCATGGAATAAACTAAATCAGTCTTCAAATAGGACAACTTTTTTAAACACATGATAAAAGAAAAATTAAATAAAATAATATCGATTGTACACACGGCCGTAGGGCTAAACCATTATCGAACGTAAGTAATTCTGCACCCTTTTCTATTATAGAGGCGAGCATTGAAATTGGCGCACCCCGGCTGGAGAAAAAACTCACATGGTCGTTTAAAAAGGGTCGTCTTTGTGTCTCGACTGCGTAAGATCAAAAAGGGCCGGGATCCTTTGTACGCGCAATTTCAAGTCGCCACCACTGCAACGTGCCAATGGCGCGCGAGAACCCCTCGGCAAACAGATTTCCGTTCGTATTTCAACTTCAATTACGATTATCTATGTATCGCCTAACCATCGAAACGTATCCTTCAAGCTTTCTTACCAATTGATTTCACTTATATAACAACAGAATGATCTGTTTAATATTTACAGAATTATCATCTGTTCAATATCCAACTTTATAATTTTATAACTAATTTGTGTCACATAAAACAGGAAAGTGGTTGAATTAATTATTCACGAAAGATTTCTGTCTGTAGCTTTACACAATGTACAACTTCCTTGGAAAGTCCCCTTCGACAGTTGCAGGTTATACCTAGGAACATTCATAGGTAAATAGACGGGGAGGATTCGTTCAAAGTCGCTTAACAATTTCATTCAATTAACTGGGCGGCTTGGCACATGTAGATTACAAGAGTGTATCGTGTCGAGGCTGTGTTTCGCGTCTGAGGCCCACCTCTGACCGCGTCACAGCCTGTGCTTTACGTATGTCGTTCTGGCACGCGACCTGCAAAACGAACCTTCCCACTCGTGACAATCTTTAGTCTTTATCGTTGCACTGTTGTATAACTGTTTTCACTTGTGTCAGTCTCGCTAAAAATTCACACTACTGATGAGGAAACTTCTAAATAAATAACCTTTCAGAAACTCCCGCCTTACTTTTTCTCTTCTGTTAATTTCTCTTTCAATACTTAACCCTGCACTTTATACCCATGCCAATGATTCTCTGGCTCGGTGAATGCATGTGTGAGTGCGTTCATGAGCCGCCATATGCGTGTGCGCGCGCACGTGGCACGCCATAGTCAGTCGAACGACTCTGCGCGGCGTGATTTAGTTGAAACAGATAGCAGGAAAATTAAAGAGATCCCGTCTGCTGGCCTTAAAATGGAATTCATACGAATACAAATGCAAATCGAGCGTGTTTCGCTGTGAACAATATTCCGTCCGTGATGCCGGCCGATGTTATAATGTAAACGCGCACTTAAACGTTTTGTTTAAGTTTTTCGCGTGGATTGTTCGACGAACGAGCTGCGAGAGACAAAAGTCCACGCTTTTAATCGTGTTTCAACTGTTTCCTTCATTATTGTCAGTGATTCATTAGACATTACTATACCTAACTTTGTAAGTAAATGTAAATGGATTACGTTATACTTTACACAGAATTAAATAGTAAGGATATACGTATCACATTGTTTTGGCGAGGAATCGACGAAAATACTTTTTTATCGAACGCAGATAAGGTGTATGTAAATAACAGCCTTGACGTAAAAATTTCTGGAAATTGATTATTAGCTATGTAATGACTGCTCTCAAAAAATTCCAACGGAGCCAGTAAAATACCATTATAATGTTCCCTCATTCGCATGAAAAAAAAATCATAACGGAATTTATTTTTTTTAAAAGAGAATGGATGGTTGAGAGTCACTGTATCGTGCATTGAAAATCACTTTAGGAATGATGATTTTATCAGAGAAAAATCATCACACGTACATATGTCGCATTTACGTTTACACAGACTGTTCCGCAGCTCCACGCGTCCATCGGGAGAATTAACTGTAGTTTTAACGTGGCTCTGGCACTGGAATGAGGCGGTCTCTTGACGACGATGATGATGGTGCAAAAGGATATATGTGCATGTATGTATACGTTAAACGTATACCTACACCGACGAGGCTGCCTTCTACTCGGGTTCACAAGAGACGACCGGGAAATAGGGAGCTCCAAAGATAGCGTTACAATTGCTTTCGAACCCTTTCGAATATCCTTTCCACGTTTATTTCTGACAGGCCGGCCGAGAAATTCCTTTCCCTTCACTATACTCGAAATTAGGTTACCAATAGAGTTTTATAAATGTAGAAAGTATTTACACTTTTTTTTCTACTTCATCGAAGTCTACCTATGTATGTAATATTCCATAATTACTTAATTTAATTTTCTTTCCGTTTCCATTTGTTTTTAAAGTTCAAAAAATTTCATATTTGAATATTCATCAAATATTAATAGAACAAGGTTTCTAACAAATCCATTCGCAAAGCCGTTCATGTTTCCCATAATTGACAGAATAATTGATTCGATTAAAAATCACTATGCCGAAAACTGTACGCCCGCGTACTTACATACGTTCCAAGAATCAGAAGGAAAGCTTGGTTAGAACTGTAACGAACTCGATCGACCAATAGAACTTTGGACAACCCCTGTGGCTGCCTAGAATTTTTCCATCAGCGGCGAGAAATATTCGAACGTCGCGATTGTTGCCCAATGAACGAATAGGGTGATCCAAAGGGCAGGAGACATTTTCGAGACACCCTATGTGCAGTCGCACTATTCGTTCGAGGGGAGAAACCTCGGGCATGCATAAGAGGAACAAAGATGGTCTGCCGAATGGAAAAGGAGGAGCTGTGGGTCGAAAGGTACGGGAAGGAGGAACGAGTTTCGCACGAGCGGAACGAAAATGAAGCTACGACTCCCTGCCCCTCTTCTACGATACTCCGACTCCCTCCCTTTCTCTCTTACCGACTCGCGCTCAGAACGCGCTGTCCTTATCTAACCAGTGGGAGAACACTGCAGGAGGAGAACATCGACCAGTGCGGTGACATGGGTATTGGACGAGGATAGACATCGTGAATAGCATGTGGCACATTTTCGAGTTAAACGAGAAGCTCTCGTGGTTTTTACTATAACTCCCGACAGATCTTTTTCTTTGGTATTCTTGTATAGACAAAATGACACTTCTGTGGCTGTATCGAGGGACGAGATACGCACCTAACCTTCAATTACATATGGTTAACTCGTATAGTGTAAATTGAGACACAACAGTTGCAAAAGTAAAGGTATGCACAAAATATCAAAGGATGTATATATTTTTTATCGTTTCGAGAAAGTTCATTCGAAGAATAACGACAAACGGCGGATTTTGAGAAATGTTGCTCGACTGAAAATATTCGCCAGTATTACGAATTTTTTCCACATAACACGCGCTGATAACGAGACAGCTTATCGGTTCCACGAACTTCTCTGTACCGATTGAGATAATTTGAAGTTGTAGAACGGTCGATGTGATTTTTCCATTGCAATCGATAACACACCTTTTCACTACAGTGACATTAGTGACGAGAGTAATAACTAGTTTGGACTATTTCGATTTCTAGTATTAGAAATCCATACGAAAACGCAACTCTCAATCTCGATTATTTCAGACTAACAAAGATTTAAGATAAGTTGTTCTGGGAAATGTATAATGTAAAGACGATGTCTGCTTTTCTTTCCACATCACGATGCTTCGAGGAAGCATAACTTCGAATTTTTGACACGCGCTTAAAATTCGTCCCGCTTCGAGCTGATAATAAGGTGAATTTACGAACTCCTTCCTCGGAGACTATCGATTGGTAGACTTTTTTGGTAAACTCAAGACTAGTGAAGATAGGACGTTTTAAGGGGTCTCCTGAAAGCCCATGAGGGCCGAAGTAAGTATCTAATAAGTTTTCAACAAAGAATGCTTCCAGCCAGAGGGGTTAAAGAAATCCTTTACTAATTTTAACCTTCTACAAGTATGTCCATAACCTCTACAACATCAACCTCGTTTCCAAAAAGCAATAAAATTATTCATTACTGAAATAAAACAAATAATATAAAATGAGTAAATTTGTAATGAAATTATATCACAACGTTTCTAGAAATAAGTACAAGGATAAAATTTAAAATAGGACAGAGTGCCACTTTCTCGACATGTTTGCGAAATCCACGGATTACTCGAACTTATAATACGTATAAGAAAGATGAAATAGAAGCACGCCACTTTCGTGACCGTTCTGAAATCCTGCTCACTACGTTCCCGAACGCACACTCGGCTGATGTCGTTCGCGCACCGCTGCACAGTGGGACGAGTAAGTAGGATGGTTAGACATTCGTATCAGGCTGTTCTGTTTAACTGGAAACGGTGGAATATCTCACGAAGCATTGAAATTATGAAAAAAATGTTCTTACAAAAGTTCTTCAGTATATTCGGGAACATTAGGTGGTTCAAATAATTTTTCTGTAGATGTAATAGTGGGGGAGATATTGAAGTCAAGTTAATTTTTTTAAATGGTATCCTGTATTTTTTTATCCATACTATGGTAGCGTTTGTTGAGACCAATTCAATGATGTGCCACACGAAGTCATTTCGTTTTACGAAAAATCGTAAATTAGTGAAGATTCTCCACGATTTTATAACTTTGCGATATACGTTGTGTTATTCATTCGGGGAAAAAATCCGAGATGATCTTAATATCTATATAAAAGTGGTTATCTTGTGAACTAGAATGAAGCAAAAAAAAAGTTTTTAACAAAATGGCAGTCGCATAGAACGGAAATTCATTAAATTTGTAACTTCTTCAGGCAATAAAAAAAAAAATGTTGTCAATAGTGACATAATTTTTGTTCACAATATAAACAGATGTCCATTTTATATGTGTAACGGAAATTCATTAAATTTGTAACTTCTTCAGGCAATAAAAAAAAAATGTTGTCGATAGTGACATAATTTTTGTTCACAATATAAACAGATGTCTGTTTTATATGTGTGTAAAATTTAAAGAAGATTGATCAATTCATTATAGATATCTGAACTTCAAACACTAGATGCGAGGCTCTAATGGGTGCAGTATTGAGAATTAAATTAATATTTCTGTAAAAAACAAAAAGTACTTGCAGGACTATAATCTATATAGTTTATAGAAAATAATGGTAAAGAGTTTTTTCGTCCGATCTTAGGCGATTTGCGTAATTGACAAAAGATATGAAATTTTATATAGAGGGCAACAAATCTCCGTTTTGCATTTAAAGTTTTATTTCGTTAATTTTGGAATTATTACAACTGCAGCGTTGTGGACAGCAAACATACTTGAGGTAAAGACGTAAAATAGAGACACTAGATTATAAATTTAAAAAAAATCTATTTTACGAAGACATCTATTATTGGGTGTTCTGGAATTACTAGAGCCACAAAATGGAAAAATAGTGTCGAACATACAGTCAAGGACAGAAATATGTGGACACCCTTCATAGCAGAATAGCTTTTTTTAAAATTAGATCAAACAGCTTGAGCTTTTTGAGTACGTTAGAAGGATTAGTTTCCTACATGACGTGTACGAAAATTTTTGAGAAAACTGTAATTAGTTGGAATCGCGAAAAAAATAGTGAAGGTCACTGTTTACAACTTTTTTACCTGGGTTTGTAATGAAAATTTAAAACATACGTCTTGTAGATCTATGTCAATTATACACATGCTGAAAATTTCATCGAAATCGGTGGACGGAGAAACAAGCGACAGGCATCGAAAGATGTAAGAATTTTCAGATTTATTACAGTTCTAGGCCGAAAGTCGTGAAATAATGCGATTTTCACAGTCATTAACCGTTTGTAGCTCATAGCAACATTAACCGATTTCGATGAAATTTTCAGCATGTATAATTGACGTAGATCTACAAAACGTATGTTTCAAATTTTCATTACAAGCTCAGATAAAAAAGTTGTAAAAAGTGATCTTTCCAATTTTCGTCACGATTCCCGCAAATCACAATTTTTAAAAAATTTTTTATACACGTCATCTAGTAAACTAATCCTTCTAACTTCTCAAAAAAACTCAAATCGTTTGGCCCAATTTTAAAAAAGTTACTCTATTTTAACAATTGTCCATATATTTCTGCCCTTGACTATAATAGTGAAATACTAATAGTTTCTTGCCAAGACAATCATATGGACAAATTCAAATTTTTATATTTCGTCCTAATGTTCAACGTTACTATAGCGTTGTCTCACTGTGCGCCGTTACGATGGAAACGTGCGGGACACGACTATCTCGGCGTGTATTAAGTAGCGGGACAAGGTGGATACACAACAGCCACGTATTTGGCCTGAGACATCGGGCTCATTAGGCTTTCCTAGGGTAGATGGCTAAGTAGACCGCGTCACTTTTGGAATTCTTGTATTTATACAAAATTACTTTTAATTTTAATCGGTCCTAAAGACGGAAAATAAGTGGACGAATTGTAGATACGATCGATTTCGAAAGAAATAGGCTACGCAGCTTAGTCGGAGGCGACCACTTTCTTTAGAAAGTATACTCGGTGAATAAATATCAGGTGAATTAGCGCTGCTGATTTTTATGTAACAGTTAGCCACTACATCAAGAAAGAAAATATCGTTTCCATGGTAATCATAATACGAGTACTACTTCCACTTAACTACCCATGACAAAATAAATACTCGACACCATTGATAATAAGTGACTATATGATGGTCGTACGACCAATTATCGACAGGCATGAGCGCACTTTTCGCATAAATACTGCACGCGTGCTCCTCTATGTATATCATGACGTCGAGGTTAAAGAGGTCTGCGGATCTGATCACGGTGAGAAAACGATAGACGCCTCTTCCTAAGTTAGACAAAAACAGATAGTGCATAGACAGAAGGATGACCCAGCCGAGCGAGTGAGAGAAGTAACTGAGAGGTTCTTGAAACCAAGAAGCGTGCGAGTGAGCGAGTAAATGAACGAGCAAGCGAAAGATCCTCAAGAGTACATACAGCGGTCACGTGAGAGAGAGTGTGAGTGAAAGAGACGCCATATGCTCAAGTGTAAGCAAGATGGCGGACGTTATGGCGCAGTGAGAGCAAGAAGGAAAAAGTAAACAAGGCGCAAGAGAGAAACTTTGTTCGAACGGAAGGAGGATCGAGAATAAGGGAGGAAGTGAGTATGTGTAAGTTAAGAGCGAGGGAGACAGAGGAAGGTTGCCGAGCAGCGGACTGCGAGAAGCAGGTAAGAAAGGAGCGACCAGCTGTTTCCTCGTGTGACGTCACGCAGGTGCCTCACGGCCGGTCGGAGGAACGAAGGTGGACAGGTGGACAATGCTCCTAACCCTCTTACTCGTATCCAGATCCTGTTTTCTATCAAGTGTTTTCGTACTTGCTGATATTTTTCTTCTTTTTTACCGTCGCTGTACTTGATACTCCGTGCAATGTATCGAAAGGAAATGCAGCGTTTAACTTTCACGCGTTTGGTTATATGGAAACCTTGTTGACAAAGTAACGAACGAACTGAAATTTGTCTGGCATTTGATTAAACCTTATTCACTTTGGAAATGTCAGTTTCTTGGTGTTCTAGCAAAATAGCATATGTATTTTCTATAGTTTTTTGCCTTTGTTTCGCTTTCTCCAGGTATTATAATACATGTTCGTTTTGTTAAAGAGTGTTGCCGTTATTATATATCGATAGTGATTCGCGGCAGACTAACGTGGCAAAGGAGATGAACAATTAATCGTAGAGAAAAAAGAAGATTGTCCCTGATTAGTCGAAGAAACACGTAAAATCGTGACTCGCGGAACCGGAGGAAGAACGTGTCGAGAGATCCGATGCAGCCATCGACCAATGGCATCCTGCTGTGCGTGCGCGCGCATGCGTTGTTAGCCACACCGTGCACACACGCGTTCACGCACGTGCCCGCGTGCACACTGACGCAACCGTAAGGAAGGGAAGTACAACCTACATATTTCGTCCGAGAATCGACCGAACTACACCATCCAGTTAATATTACGGACGATGTCTTGCGAGATCGTTCAATCTGTACTGAAAAGCGACAAAAATAAGATCATCGAAGTATACCAGAAGGTCTAGTTAAATTATACAGATTATGTTTAACGATCGTTTTCTGATCAACAGGGTAGACAATTCCGATTCTAGGGTAATTCCCATTGTGGAATTTGCTTTCAATATAATCCTAGATCTTTTTCTCTTCGTGAATAACAACACTGTATTCGTAACCTCACTAAATAACTCGCACTGTTCAAGTTTTATAGGCAATTGGTTAGATTAAAAACGATAGAATTCAATAATACCTCGAATAGTAGGATTGAAGTAAATCCTTGAAAATAATATCTCAAAATATATTTTCTTCTTCTGTCTCGTGATTGTTCAAAAATTTGTGCTTGACTCGTTTCCACGTATACCGATTTACCGACCGTATTGCGGTTCATTCGAGTCATAAATACGAAGACCCATGACCGTTGTCGCTATATTTTAAAATGTCTCCGCTTAGAAGACGTTAGGCCGCTCTCACTGGCTCGCGCGTTTTAATAGCCTCTATGCCTCGATCTTGTCTCGGTTCATGCTTGTTCCCGCGAACGAGTCCATAGATTGGACTTGAGGCGATTAATCATGAACATTATCTTATCGTGAGTTGAATGCTCCTATCAACGATGCGTCGCAAGCAGTCCTCCTCCGCTATGATAAGATTGTGCAACATCGTGCGCAATACCAAAGCGGATTTGCTAATAATTGTAGAACTTTACACTAGATTCGTTTTTTCTTAATCGCAATAATTAAGCAGAACTGCATGGTGAGAATGTACGTATAATAGGATTACAACTCTGTTAGAAATGTGACAATTTTATTCGACATTAATTTAGAAGAAAAAAATTATTTAGGTTCCCTGTGTCTGATTACTGTAATAAATTGTACATTTTAAATAAATTAATTTTGTTCCTTATAAAAATTACGATTGACGTACAGTAGTCGAGACAAAGGATTGAGGAGGGACGAAATCGCCGCGTAGCCACAAAACCATCGATTCGGATAACACAAGGTCTTGCCATACTTGGCTTCGAATTCTCTAAGGAGGCAGGTATGCGTATGACTAACAGTGTCTCTCGGCGAACCTACTACCACCGCGCGGCTCACAGCTCGCTCTGTCCTGGCCTAACGCGCGCCAGTCTGTGCACTTCCGTCTCTCTCGCACTCTTGTGCTCCCTTACAATTAGCTGTTCGAGGTATTCGACGGAGGATTACTCATCCGAGCACATTGTTTTCATTGTCCCGTAAGTTATGATGCCGGAGTCGATAAAATCGAAGGCAAAACGGGGGGAAGGACGTGCAGACAGAGAGTGGTCAGGTAAATGAACACTTTCGAGTTCTCCTTTGTATGTGGGATTTAATTCACTGGTTACTATAATTATGTATACACATCTAACCCTCTATTTAAAACTGTCGAAATCTTCAACAATACTCTGAACACGAGAAAATAATTTTCGTACATTCATTTTTCTTAATCTAAAACAAAAAGTATGAACTATAAAAAAAAGAATGGAGAAACAGATATGGTAAAGAATTGAGGGGACCCAATTCGAGGTTGGCGATTTTCCAAATTGACCAATCCGATTTTAGTTGGGACAAGCTCATTACAACTTGACGTGAGAATTCGTAGGTAAACCAGCATACCGATTCAAAGAGAGAGGTTAAGGACCTCCCACTTTTTTTCCCGCCATTTTTCTTGTTTGGAAGGCGCCTTTTAAAGGCCAGCTTGGCCCGGTAATCGGATTATTTTGGTGTGGTGCGTAAAACACGCTCGTTATCGGACGTTCTAAAGGGGGAACGACGCACGAATATATCACTGTGGTTGCGTACATACACACGCGTGAAACGAGGCAACTAAGGCAGGACGAAGAGAACGACGTCGTTGACGACGGCGGCGCTGCCGGCGCCGACAGCTTTCCACTGTTAGTCGTGCCACACGCCGGAAGATCGATCAGCATGGATGGTCTCTCGTGCTCGATATGCTATTGCGCTCGTATTACCTGAATCACATCATCAGAAACGGCTGGTCTTGCTTTGTTCTTTACAGACGCATGTTTTCATGCTTATCGAACGCTTTAGGTCATAGTGAAAATTAAAGTGTTTGATCTTTTGCCGTTTTTTTTAAGATCACACATTTTAGAAATCGAATTAACGTAGGTTATCGACCGTAAAGGTTAAGGGATCGATATACGAATAATATATCGATATTATTATTGAACTGAATCATGCCGCCTTTTATTCTCATTAACGTCAGTAGTGATTATTCTTTCTTCTTTCCTAGAAAATTGATAATAAAGTATTCAATGGTACGTGATTACTCGTAAAAGAGGATGATGTACTACGTAATTCGTTGATCGAACAACCATACAACGTTTATATACAGGGTGTCCAATTTTAATCTGTAAATGCAAATTACTCGTAAACTATTCGCTGTATGAAAAATGATTCAGAAAGGAATTGAATGGTTTTAAGGGGGACATAATCTGGTGTAATTAGTTTTCCTGTAGATGGACGCATAGAGGTCATATGAAGGTGACATACGTTTTCTTAAATGGAATCATATAATTTTTAATCCATTAATCGATGCAGCTCTTTATTTCCTATACAAAAGTATTAAGGTATTTATGTTGAGCAACCATTAGTTTAGGAGATATTTTAGTCTCAATATTGCAAAGTGGTACTAGTACACCTATCTGCACTTATATTTTCTGAATTGACAGTGAGCATTGTTTTTTAGAAAATGATAGGACGGCAATGAGACGAAGTTAATTAAGTTAATTAATTAAGTAAGTTAAGACGAATTAAGTTAATCATTTCATGTGTTATTTCATTAAAAAATTTGTGAAACAACATCGAAAATAATGAATTTATTTAGAAGTTCAAATGTCAAAGACATTGCGTTGATTGTCAATGCATGCTTGTATGCTTGCACGAAACGATATGATGTCCCCCTCGAAGCCATTCAATTCCTCTCTAAATCATTTTTCGTACAGTGGATAGTTTACGAGTAATTCGCATTTATAGATTAAAATTGGACACCCTGTATATATAAAATAGCTATACCCGGGAAGGAGGAAATGTATTCGAGAATACGGTTTACGAAGGTTAATTAATCGTTTCGCTTTTGAGGTTATATTCCACCGGCAGGAAGGGGAGTGTGATTCGAAATTCGAGCGGTCCAGATGTGATCAAAGGTAATCTCGTGAAAGAAAAATTCGATTCGACGCATGAATCCCTCCCTCTCTCCTCTGCCTTCTGTTGCTATAAAATTGAAACGCAAATAAGCGCTCGCAAAACAACCAATGTACGCTCTGATAACTTTGCATTTTCCGATAGGTTAGGTCAGGGACTAGAGTAGAAACAATCTTTTGAATTGCGATACGTATGTTCGTTTGATTATACTTTTCTTTCTCTTTAATTTTTTTTTTTTTGTTCACCGTTTATTCTCACGGATATTATTTTCTTTAAAAATATTATTCAAAAAAATACTCAAACACCTTTGCTTCATTTTTAAGTCACAAAAATTTTGTTGATTATTGTAGTCAAGTTTTTTTTTCCATGAAATTCTTAGTGTTGTGTATGAAGGTATGTACATATTACTGTCAGAATATTCGTCGTAACATGATATAAACATCACAGTGTGGGCCTCTAATGAAAACGATCGAACGCAAGTGGAAAGCCATCCTCTCCGTGTCGCCCCTCCGGCTTTTCTTCCCCCCACCCCACCGCACGCCACCCCTCCAGCACTCAACGTTCCCCTTGTGGCTCCATCGACTTTCCTCGGTATCTCACGGATAATGTATAGCTTTCATTCCTAAGCCATACAGACTGTGTTCCCTCGCAAGTTCTAATAAACAATAACTTTCGTTTGCAGTAATTGCGCCTGCACGCCATTTGCATTCTTTCCGTTCTCCCTCCCTCCTCCCCTTTCTTCCTTTCAATGTTTTGCGAATGGAAGAATCAAGACAAAATATCCACGGTATTTTTAGGTTGGTCGAAGAAATAATGACTGCGCAACAACGCGAGAATTTTCGTTTAAAAATTTTAATGTGACTTTAACCAGAAAAGGACCTCAACTGGAGGTTAGGTAAAAAGAATGATCAACGAGAGTTTCACTTCCCGAAATTAATTAACGATCACTGTGATCGTCTTATTCACCGAATAACAAGTTGCACGGTCGATTTCCAACGGACCTCGAGGGGATCGTTAAGCTCTCAGCTAATCTGCGAGCAGACTAACGCCGGGTAATTCCAGTAACACGCTCTATGGAGTGTTTATTGAACTAAGATTTAGTGGATGTTCTTCGAGAGCTCCCAAGGAGTTCGCATCTTCTGCTGCGCACCACTAAACGTTTAGAGGTTAAGTTACCGTGATTCTTTCACCGATTATCTCGCCCCGGCTTATCGATCGTTCGCTTTTAACCTCGAGTTCTATCTAATCAGATTATCATGTTCTTTCTTTCTCTTTCTCTCTCTCTCTCTCTCGCAGTATGTTTATTAACTTTATGGTAAACATTTTCTCAATACTCGCAATAATCCATTTTCTGAACGCATTACAAACTGATCAACATATTACGTATATTATTCTATCCAATTTTTATTATCAAAGCGTACAAAGTATAATAGAATATTTAACAGTTTAGAAGATTTTCACGCAATAGAATGTACATGTTAACCATGTGCTGTGTAAAACTACACCTTGTAATACCGTTTCACTCTATTCTCGACCATCAGGGCGCAACCACTTTGCGATTCATTGGCCTCCGTTACATTACGCGTGCACGCTGTTTCGTCGGGGGTCAATTCACCCCCTCCAGGCATACACCGCTGGCTCAAACAGGGGTCACTCGTTCGCTGTCGGCTTTCTGGTTAATCGGGTGCAGTTATTCGTAAATATTGGAAAGCGTGTTTAGCTCCTTTTCTACTGACATCCCCCCCACCCCACGGTATATTTTTGCTTTTACCCTTTATTATTACTTTGATTTTCTAACATTTTTATTTTTGTGAAAAAAATTTGAACATTGTTCTCCAATGTACTAAAGGAACATTGTGCCTAAACAAAATAACGTTTCGCATGATGATTCTTCATTGCAGCAAGAGATAAGAGATAACCACTACTTAGAAGTCAGGAAGCGGAACCAACTCGTTCTTTATCGCATTCAACGTCAATGCTGGTAAACAATCGAATTTAAAATTATAACACCGTGTATCGGGGTTTTTATTCAATGGAGAAACATTAACGAGCACAATGGATTAATAACATGTGGAAAATTGTTATGTTGAACAGCGTATATGGCCGGGGTTAACCGAGGTGCACCCTCGACCTGCCTTCACCAGTCATTGTAAGGACTGCTTTCACGGTTCTGAACAGAATCTCGGACTCCATTGCTCTCTGTGCGCTAACCCCCATTTTCCATCACGGCTGCTAACCTCCTTTGCTAATAGAAGGCCCCGGACTTTCGAGAACTGTGAACCCTCGAAGGCCTACAGTTTGTTTTACTTCTAATTGGTCACTAAACCTCTCTCTCTGTCTCTCTCACTCTCTCTCTCATACCATCATAGACATTCCTGGTTATCTATCACCGCTGTGGAACTTAGATTCACGGTTTTTATCCGAGATGAAAATTTGTCGAAGGCACAGATACGATTTTAAGTTGTTGAACGTGAATTTCGAATGATTTGTAAAACGAAAGGAAAGGAGGATAAGCACGACAGTTGGTCAATGCTAATTTTTTTTCCACCGGCTGTATAGACGGTGGCTTGGCTCGCGAAGGCCCCTTCTCCTGAAATCTGATCTCTCCGTGGAAACACAAGTTGCATAGCAAGAGGCATTGTACACGGTCTTCTTGGCAAATCGATAAACAGGCTTACCGAAGATATCGGCTGGGACGGTTTTTTCGCGCGCGCATCTGCCACCTCCCGCCTCCCATGCTCTCCTGGTCGTTGAAGCGCGCGCTTCGTTTAAATATGACATCCGACTAACGTAGAATATAAATAAAATATTCCAATTTTTCCATTGAACCACGGTTGAAATTACGAACCAATGAATTCATTCTGATATAGTATAATACGTGAATGTGTACCACTTAAAGATGCACGAATTTTGTACAGTTAAAAAATGAAGAAAACATCTTTAATATAGAAATTAAATGCAGAGAAAGGGAAGAAAAGGAGGAATAAATAAAGATTGTTCAGTGTTGGGCTCGTTAAGTAGCGCACGTATTACGAGTGTGAGGAAAAAAAAAGAATTTCTCTTTCCACTGGGAGAAGTTCGATCTCGGTACGGATTGCGTTAAGCGGCCCTTACCTCTCCAGTTCGACTTTCACCTAATGTTACGCAAACTACTGAAAATTCAAACAGGCCACGAAGACGCCACGCTACGACATTGAGCATTTAAACGACGATCCAGTGTATACCTAACCTTCAATTCACATATTGTCCATTGGTTAGGTTCAATATTTAACATCTTAATTGGGTACGTAACACAAAATCACGTAACTATGTTACGTGGATGGTCCCTGGCACCCCATACAAATTTTTATGATTGTTTTGCGCAATTCTTGCTATTCTTCAGTACTAAACAATTTTATAAGCAATAATAAATAAAAATTAAGATACATTTTACAATTTACTTATTTTTAATATATCATTTTATTCATTATCGCTGGAGAAAACATCATTTTTAGTTTCCATAACAAGTTGGACAAATGTTTTCAAAAGGAAGATATATTCACGGTGTCCTATTTATAAAGAACATTTAAATGATTTCCGTTGGTATTGAATGTAAGAAAAAATTATTAATAGGAGTTTATATGATTTCAAAGCGTGCATCTGGTGATGGTAAAAAGAAGTTTCCCCGAGGCCATTTTACAGATCATCCAAAGTCATCGACAGTTTTTTGCGTATTAACATCTGTCTTTCAAAATGCGACGTTGTAACCGACATCAAGACGAGTTCAACTACCTGTAGCTTTATCATCTTAAACAATGAAAAGAAACGTCCATGACCTTCATTCAAAACGACTTTGAGGAGATTCTCTTTTATCACCACAAGAACGTCTTCATATGTAAATCCCTGTTAGTCATTTTTTCTTACTTTCAATATCTACAGAAATAATGTAAATGTTCGGTTTTAAGTGTAACTAAATATCCGACAAATAACACAACTGGGGTGCTGAGAACACCTCGCGTAAATACATATGTACCTAATTAAAGGTTAAATAAACGATCGTTGGAGCTGATTTTTACGATCGCAACAAATTTTTGAATTTTCAACATTCAGTAATCTCTTATTTGCAAGAATTAGTTATTTTTAATGGATAATTATACAAGACCCTTAGAACGCATTTCTATTCAAGATCTCGCGAAATTATCGTTCGCCAAAGTGAACGTTGTTATTTAAACAGTTGCTCCCCGGAATCTAACGATTAACTTATAATTAAATGTGCTACTTTTTGCCGGGTGCCGATTTCTCTCCCAATGCGTTCGCGAGAGTTCGCGTTTCTTCAAAATGGAGCACCCAGAAGCAAGGTCATCCATGAGCACATTAATTTTTCGAGGATAGGGTCTAGTAAGATAAGATCGTCAAAAGTACTCTTGAACCAATTAGGTCGTGCGATATACCATTCGATAGCTTACCGAAAGAAAACATTTGACACCAACTTTCAACCATCTAGCTTGACCTAGGGGGTAGTTACCGGGTGAAATATGTTCATCAGTTTTTGGAATATTTTCCTTATTTAGTAATACTCAAAAATTTTGAAAAAAATCTGGCGCATTGCGTATATTAAGGCACATGTTGGGCAATTTTTTCCGGTTTTTGCGTTGCAAATTCTAGTTGTGAAAAATAAAAAAACATAAACAAAAACGGTTATCTTTTGAAATATTAAAGCGACTACTTTTATATTTATTTAGTAGCAGCATCTTAACGTAACTATTATCCTCAATTTTTTTTCATATTTTTTAGTAAAGTGCGCCGTAGTTAAAATAATTAAAAATC
>NW_017100397.1:1932628-1939103 GCF_001263275.1 Habropoda laboriosa | reverse complement strand
TCTCTCTCTCTCTCTCTCGCAGTATGTTTATTAACTTTATGGTAAACATTTTCTCAATACTCGCAATAATCCATTTTCTAAACGCATTACAAACTGATCAACATATTACGTATATTATTCTATCCAATTTTTATTATCAAAGCGTACAAAGTATAATAGAATATTTAACAGTTTAGAAGATTTTCACGCAATAGAATGTACATGTTAACCATGTGCTGTGTAAAACTACACCTTGTAATACCGTTTCACTCTATTCTCGACCATCAGGGCGCAACCACTTTGCGATTCATTGGCCTCCGTTACATTACGCGTGCACGCTGTTTCGTCGGGGGTCAATTCACCCCCTCCAGGCATACACCGCTGGCTCAAACAGGGGTCACTCGTTCGCTGTCGGCTTTCTGGTTAATCGGGTGCAGTTATTCGTAAATATTGGAAAGCGTGTTTAGCTCCTTTTCTACTGACATCCCCCCCACCCCACGGTATATTTTTGCTTTTACCCTTTATTATTACTTTGATTTTCTAACATTTTTATTTTTGTGAAAAAAATTTGAACATTGTTCTCCAATGTACTAAAGGAACATTGTGCCTAAACAAAATAACGTTTCGCATGATGATTCTTCATTGCAGCAAGAGATAAGAGATAACCACTACTTAGAAGTCAGGAAGCGGAACCAACTCGTTCTTTATCGCATTCAACGTCAATGCTGGTAAACAATCGAATTTAAAATTATAACACCGTGTATCGGGGTTTTTATTCAATGGAGAAACATTAACGAGCACAATGGATTAATAACATGTGGAAAATTGTTATGTTGAACAGCGTATATGGCCGGGGTTAACCGAGGTGCACCCTCGACCTGCCTTCACCAGTCATTGTAAGGACTGCTTTCACGGTTCTGAACAGAATCTCGGACTCCATTGCTCTCTGTGCGCTAACCCCCATTTTCCATCACGGCTGCTAACCTCCTTTGCTAATAGAAGGCCCCGGACTTTCGAGAACTGTGAACCCTCGAAGGCCTACAGTTTGTTTTACTTCTAATTGGTCACTAAACCTCTCTCTCTGTCTCTCTCACTCTCTCTCTCATACCATCATAGACATTCCTGGTTATCTATCACCGCTGTGGAACTTAGATTCACGGTTTTTATCCGAGATGAAAATTTGTCGAAGGCACAGATACGATTTTAAGTTGTTGAACGTGAATTTCGAATGATTTGTAAAACGAAAGGAAAGGAGGATAAGCACGACAGTTGGTCAATGCTAATTTTTTTTCCACCGGCTGTATAGACGGTGGCTTGGCTCGCGAAGGCCCCTTCTCCTGAAATCTGATCTCTCCGTGGAAACACAAGTTGCATAGCAAGAGGCATTGTACACGGTCTTCTTGGCAAATCGATAAACAGGCTTACCGAAGATATCGGCTGGGACGGTTTTTTCGCGCGCGCATCTGCCACCTCCCGCCTCCCATGCTCTCCTGGTCGTTGAAGCGCGCGCTTCGTTTAAATATGACATCCGACTAACGTAGAATATAAATAAAATATTCCAATTTTTCCATTGAACCACGGTTGAAATTACGAACCAATGAATTCATTCTGATATAGTATAATACGTGAATGTGTACCACTTAAAGATGCACGAATTTTGTACAGTTAAAAAATGAAGAAAACATCTTTAATATAGAAATTAAATGCAGAGAAAGGGAAGAAAAGGAGGAATAAATAAAGATTGTTCAGTGTTGGGCTCGTTAAGTAGCGCACGTATTACGAGTGTGAGGAAAAAAAAAGAATTTCTCTTTCCACTGGGAGAAGTTCGATCTCGGTACGGATTGCGTTAAGCGGCCCTTACCTCTCCAGTTCGACTTTCACCTAATGTTACGCAAACTACTGAAAATTCAAACAGGCCACGAAGACGCCACGCTACGACATTGAGCATTTAAACGACGATCCAGTGTATACCTAACCTTCAATTCACATATTGTCCATTGGTTAGGTTCAATATTTAACATCTTAATTGGGTACGTAACACAAAATCACGTAACTATGTTACGTGGATGGTCCCTGGCACCCCATACAAATTTTTATGATTGTTTTGCGCAATTCTTGCTATTCTTCAGTACTAAACAATTTTATAAGCAATAATAAATAAAAATTAAGATACATTTTACAATTTACTTATTTTTAATATATCATTTTATTCATTATCCTATTTTAACCTTTACGACCAATAATCGCCGCCAGTACGACATACGGTTCATGGAATCAACGATTCATTCAAACTTCACCCATAATCTTGTTTTCGTGTCTTTTTGAATTTCTTTTATTTTTTTATGAATGTGTTATTAGTGTTTCCACCTGCTTATATTATTTTTAACGACAATTCGAAAATTCTAATAGGTAAGATGAAACACTTCGTATTATACCAGTACGAAATCGCGGAGAACCTAACCTATACCCTCGTGTTCCTCCTAATTAACTATTTTGCATCGTTAAGATACGCTTAACGAGCCGAGGGAACGATTTATTTTCGTCCGTCTTGGCAGTGACTATCATAACGTGATTAACTATTCGCCAACGTCAATTCGCTCTAGCCGCTCAGAGTAACTATGTACTGTTTGATTTCTAACGAACCGGATAAAACCGTAATAATCCTGTCGAGACTAATCTTCTCCAAACTTAAATTGTATATTTTTTTTCTCCCCGATGTTTATACAAAATAAAGGGAAAAGGTATATTAAATTTCTTCAGACTATCTATTAGATGATTTTTATTCGGTCAAATGTTTCTGTTTATTTTCGTCTACATTATCTTTAAATTCTTGAAACGCTTTTGTTATCTTGAATTGTCACAGAACGATGGTTTATTCGTGGAAGTGACGCTTTTGGGCGGATTCAAATAAAATATAGGAAATACATTTTCCACGATATGGAAGGGTCTAGCAAGATAAGGTGATCAAAAGTGCCCTTGAACCAATTAGGTCGTACGATATACCATTTCATAGCTTACCGAAGGAAAACATTTGACACCAACTTTCAACCATTTAGCTCGACCTAGGGGGTAGTTACCGGGTGAAATATGTTCATCAGTTTTTGGAATATTTTCCTTATTTAGTAATACTCAAAAATTTTGAAAAAAATCTGGCGCATTGCGTATATTAAGGCACATGTTGGGCAATTTTTTCCGGTTTTTGCGTTGCAAATTCTAGTTGTAGGCAACTAGAATTCTAGTTGTAGGTTTTTCAGAGTTGTAGGCAAGGTGTGCCGTAGTTAAAAAAAATTAAAAACCAATTTGTTCTATGTATTTTACCCATAAAAATAACCTGTATTACTAACTATGTTGTAGATGCAGTGGTTAAGTGTTTGCCTGCGGAACGAATGCAAGTTTTTTAGTCATGCTTTCGCGCCTCGCAAAACTAACTTCTTTTTAATATATTAATGATATATTTTTTTAAATTCTTAACTACAAGTCAATGAATAGTATTTATTTAAAAACATTTTGGAAATATTTTAAGAATATTTCACTATGCAACCCACCTACAGTTATTGAAGATAAGAAATTTTAAAACCAAAATCTTTCATTTAATTTTTGAAAATGTTAAACAGTACCATGATTAAGAGAATACGTGGTCACAGAAACGATGGAATAAAAAATGCTCCAGAATAACTTTTGTGTATATTTTAAGTGAAAATATTCTTAAATAAATACTATTCATCGACATATAGTTAGGAATTGAAAAAAAAAAAAATGTAAGTGGTATAAAAAGAAAAGAGTCCGATGAGGCTCGACTGACGATCAAAAAGTTTCCAGCGATTCTACTACTTATGTAGTCGGATGCTTAATCAATGCGCCAACGACACTGTTAAAAGTGTGATGGATATTTTAGAATATACGCAACACGAATAGTTTTCATTAGTTGAGTTATTCAATATCTTTAATTTATATATTGTTCTTTCGAATGTAAAAATGTTTAAGTTTACGTAATATACACACTGAATAAAGAAAATATAAAAACTCAGAGTAGAAATACTTTGAATTTTTTGATTTTTAATTATTTTAACTACGGCGCACTTTACTAAAAAATATGAAAAAAAATTGAGGATAATAGTTACGTTAAGATGCTGCTACTAAATAAATATAAAAGTAGTCGCTTTAATATTTCAAAAGATAACCGTTTTTGTTTATGTTTTTTTATTTTTCCAGTTGGTCAATGCTAATTTTTTTTCCACCGGCTGTATAGACGGTGGCTTGGCTCGCGAAGGCCCCTTCTCCTGAAATCTGATCTCTCCGTGGAAACACAAGTTGCATAGCAAGAGGCATTGTACACGGTCTTCTTGGCAAATCGATAAACAGGCTTACCGAAGATATCGGCTGGGACGGTTTTTTCGCGCGCGCATCTGCCACCTCCCGCCTCCCATGCTCTCCTGGTCGTTGAAGCGCGCGCTTCGTTTAAATATGACATCCGACTAACGTAGAATATAAATAAAATATTCCAATTTTTCCATTGAACCACGGTTGAAATTACGAACCAATGAATTCATTCTGATATAGTATAATACGTGAATGTGTACCACTTAAAGATGCACGAATTTTGTACAGTTAAAAAATGAAGAAAACATCTTTAATATAGAAATTAAATGCAGAGAAAGGGAAGAAAAGGAGGAATAAATAAAGATTGTTCAGTGTTGGGCTCGTTAAGTAGCGCACGTATTACGAGTGTGAGGAAAAAAAAAGAATTTCTCTTTCCACTGGGAGAAGTTCGATCTCGGTACGGATTGCGTTAAGCGGCCCTTACCTCTCCAGTTCGACTTTCACCTAATGTTACGCAAACTACTGAAAATTCAAACAGGCCACGAAGACGCCACGCTACGACATTGAGCATTTAAACGACGATCCAGTGTATACCTAACCTTCAATTCACATATTGTCCATTGGTTAGGTTCAATATTTAACATCTTAATTGGGTACGTAACACAAAATCACGTAACTATGTTACGTGGATGGTCCCTGGCACCCCATACAAATTTTTATGATTGTTTTGCGCAATTCTTGCTATTCTTCAGTACTAAACAATTTTATAAGCAATAATAAATAAAAATTAAGATACATTTTACAATTTACTTATTTTTAATATATCATTTTATTCATTATCGCTGGAGAAAACATCATTTTTAGTTTCCATAACAAGTTGGACAAATGTTTTCAAAAGGAAGATATATTCACGGTGTCCTATTTATAAAGAACATTTAAATGATTTCCGTTGGTATTGAATGTAAGAAAAAATCATTAATAGGAGTTTATATGATTTCAAAGCGTGCATCTGGTGATGGTAAAAAGAAGTTTCCCCGAGGCCATTTTACAGATCATCCAAAGTCATCGACAGTTTTTTGCGTATTAACATCTGTCTTTCAAAATGCGACGTTGTAACCGACATCAAGACGAGTTCAACTACCTGTAGCTTTATCATCTTAAACAATGAAAAGAAACGTCCATGACCTTCATTCAAAACGACTTTGAGGAGATTCTCTTTTATCACCACAAGAACGTCTTCATATGTAAATCCCTGTTAGTCATTTTTTCTTACTTTCAATATCTACAGAAATAATGTAAATGTTCGGTTTTAAGTGTAACTAAATATCCGACAAATAACACAACTGGGGTGCTGAGAACACCTCGCGTAAATACATATGTACCTAATTAAAGGTTAAATAAACGATCGTTGGAGCTGATTTTTACGATCGTAACAAATTTTTGAATTTTCAACATTCAGTAATCTCTTATTTGCAAGAATTAGTTATTTTTAATGGATAATTATACAAGACCCTTAGAACGCATTTCTATTCAAGATCTCGCGAAATTATCGTTTGCCAAAGTGAACGTTGTTATTTAAACAGTTGCTCCCCGGAATCTAACGATTAACTTATAATTAAATGTGCTACTTTTTGCCGGGTGCCGATTTCTCTCCCAATGCGTTCGCGAGAGTTCGCGTTTCTTCAAAATGGAGCACCCAGAAGCAAGGTCATCCATGAGCACATTAATTTTTCGAGGATAGGGTCTAGTAAGATAAGATCGTCAAAAGTACTCTTGAACCAATTAGGTCGTGCGATATACCATTCGATAGCTTACCGAAAGAAAACATTTGACACCAACTTTCAACCATCTAGCTTGACCTAGGGGGTAGTTACCGGGTGAAATATGTTCATCAGTTTTTGGAATATTTTCCTTATTTAGTAATACTCAAAAATTTTGAAAAAAATCTGGCGCATTGCGTATATTAAGGCACATGTTGGGCAATTTTTTCCGGTTTTTGCGTTGCAAATTCTAGTTGTGAAAAATAAAAAAACATAAACAAAAACGGTTATCTTTTGAAATATTAAAGCGACTACTTTTATATTTATTTAGTAGCAGCATCTTAACGTAACTATTATCCTCAATTTTTTTTCATATTTTTTAGTAAAGTGCGCCGTAGTTAAAATAATTAAAAATC
>NW_017100397.1:1921391-1932178 GCF_001263275.1 Habropoda laboriosa | reverse complement strand
AGAAATATTTTTAAAAAATCAATTTTTAATTATTTTAACTACGGCGCACTTTACTAAAAAATATGAAAAAAAATTGAGGATAATAGTTACGTTAAGATGCTGCTACTAAATAAATATAAAAGTAGTCGCTTTAATATTTCAAAAGATAACCGTTTTTGTTTATGTTTTTTTATTTTTCACAACTAGAATTTGCAACGCAAAAACCGGAAAAAATTGCCCAACATGTGCCTTAATATACGCAATGCGCCAGATTTTTTTCAAAATTTTTGAGTATTACCAAATAAGGAAAATATTCCAAAAACTGATGAACATATTTCACCCGGTAACTACCCCCTAGGTCGAGCTAAATGGTTGAAAGTTGGTGTCAAATGTTTTCCTTCGGTAAGCTATGAAATGGTATATCGTACGACCTAATTGGTTCAAGGGCACTTTTGATCACCTTATCTTGCTAGACCCTTCCATATCGTGGAAAATGTATTTCCTATATTTTATTTGAATCCGCCCAAAAGCGTCACTTCCACGAATAAACCATCGTTCTGTGACAATTCAAGATAACAAAAGCGTTTCAAGAATTTAAAGATAATGTAGACGAAAATAAACAGAAACATTTGACCGAATAAAAATCATCTAATAGATAGTCTGAAGAAATTTAATATACCTTTTCCCTTTATTTTGTATAAACATCGGGGAGAAAAAAAATATACAATTTAAGTTTGGAGAAGATTAGTCTCGACAGGATTATTACGGTTTTATCCGGTTCGTTAGAAATCAAACAGTACATAGTTACTCTGAGCGGCTAGAGCGAATTGACGTTGGCGAATAGTTAATCACGTTATGATAGTCACTGCCAAGACGGACGAAAATAAATCGTTCCCTCGGCTCGTTAAGCGTATCTTAACGATGCAAAATAGTTAATTAGGAGGAACACGAGGGTATAGGTTAGGTTCTCCGCGATTTCGTACTGGTATAATACGAAGTGTTTCATCTTACCTATTAGAATTTTCGAATTGTCGTTAAAAATAATATAAGCAGGTGGAAACACTAATAACACATTCATAAAAAAATAAAAGAAATTCAAAAAGACACGAAAACAAGATTATGGGTGAAGTTTGAATGAATCGTTGATTCCATGAACCGTATGTCGTACTGGCGGCGATTATTGGTCGTAAAGGTTAAAATAGAGAGATGGCCTTGTGGCTCTCACTAATCCGTGTCAGCCAACGCAAAATAGAAGGTTAACAATTTCCACGCGCTCGAGTTTATGAAAGAAGTACGAATGTTACGGAAGCTGGTGAACATAACGTCAGGCCAGATTCTGTAAACAATGTTACCATCCGCGGCGATCGCACGTCCCTACATTGCAATCACGGGAAAAGGATACGAGAACCTGTGACCTGTGTGCGTGTCCGTATAAGTGTATATGTTTATAGTTAAGCTCGGCAGCGCGATCACTCGCCTAATAAGAGAACGAATCCGTTTTCTTTGACGCATACGCGGCAAATTTACTTCTGTTACAGTGATTTCCTCTAACTTGAATGTGGTACCACGTGGGCGAAATAATATGGGGCCTCATAACGAAGATAAAATCAGAGCCGAAAAAACTGTCCTACCACTTTATTCTGTGTGTTTGTTCAATTTTATAACGTACAATCAGTAATAGAATCTTTTAAAGTCACACGGTGCATTGTTAAAAACTATATTCATAAATACATGCATATCATTAATCTATCAGGTAAATGAGAATCGTAGAACGAGTTGCTAGAAAACTGCACGGTCGATAGACTGAACGGTGATCGTGCTAGGTTAGGGTATCAATACGCCGCGTCGCATACAGTGTTCGACTGGTAGGCAGTTTCGAAGGTGACCAAAGCCGTCTAAAAATAACCCGCGTTGCCACTGAAAATAAAGACGGGAGTACCACTCATTCGACAAACGATTGCTCCGCTTTGATGCGTTTAACCGGCTCGAAGAACGTCACTTTTCGAACCGTAGACTAACGCGTGTACCGTTTAACGGGGACTGTCCACGTTTATAATTGTACATGCTGAATCAACTTTGCCACTATGAGATACATACATTTAACCGTATAAATATCTCCCTGCGTTTTATATCGGTCAATAATGTTCGTATGTAATTGAATATTAAGAGAAGATAAAGTAGAAAATATCATTTTTGCGAGTGAGCTTGGGTCAAAAAGAAATGCGATATTAATTATAATCGGTACAGGTGATGAATGCGTTCCAACGAAGAAGTTAATCTTGACAGAGTACACATAAATGGTAGTGGTTGGCTAACGATAAATCACGATTGCTGGCACACGTTCTTCGACACGTATTAATAACGCGCATGCTGCGGCCGCAACAACGTTACACATACCAGGCTAGTCGGTTCGCAAAAAAAGATGCAAAACTCTCCGACGTGAGCCCGATTACGTAACCACGGCTTTAATGATAGTTTCGATAGGATCTATCATTTCGTTCGGAACAATGATCGCTCGATTGGCCAACTGTGCAATTATGCTTTTGTAACGGCCCGTTTAAAAATTAACTTTCACTTCTTTCGCGAGGGAAACTGTATCTCTAACTTTTCCTAGCAACGTCACGCGAAATCGGACATCTTGATTTTTTGCTCTTTATCGATATCCTACCTTATCGACTTCATTGAGAAAACGATTAATTCAGCGACCTATGTTTATCGAAATTTAATTGTTTTTTTCTAGTGATTCCTACTAAACCGGTTAAGTTTCTGTTTGCAGTTCAGAAACACTGTGCAATTTCAATCGTGTGTCAAATCGAATGCAAAATAAATAGGGGTCGCACCTATGTCGTACGAAGGAATTAAGGATGAATTTAGGGCGTGTCAAGTGGATAAGAAGGGTCGTATCAATGAATAAGTGGTTAGTAGTTCTTGGGCAGCAGGATGCGGCTACGAAATTTTGAAACACGATGAAAATCGATCGGACCGCCACGTCCTCGGTTGAACCGGCTGTTCACAGAGTGCCGGTCCACACTGACGCGCTGGGAACGCAACTGCGTGCTGGTGTTTCGTGCTCGCCGGCAAAGAAGGAATAAGGCAGACGATCAGAAGCCAAACAAAGAGAGAGAAAGGGAACCTATAAGCGAAGAGAGAATACGAGCGAGGCTCGGAGCGAGAAAGACGATGAGAATGCGAGAGACCTAACTCTGAATCGATGAATAAGGGCGAGTAAAACAGAGATGGAGAGATATAGAGACGAAGCAAACGAGTGGAATATCTGTTGGAGGAGTGAGCGAGAAGAGAAAGTAAATATAATATAACAGGTGAAGAAAGAGAGGGAAACAAAGTGAACGAGAGAAGTGTAAGCTCATCACTCAGCGGAAGAAAAAGGAATGAGTTACCGACCGAGATGGATGAAAAAAGGGGCGAGTTATCGAACGAAATGAGACAGAGCAGTTCCAATGCAAGAAAAGAGCGGACGCGTGCGACGGAAAAGAGCAGAAGTGGAGAGTGAAGTAACAGAGATTGAGACTAAATGAGAAGGACAAAAGTGTGCGCGTTAAAGAGGAATAAAATCATATAAGCTACCAAGTGAAAAAGAGAGAGCGAGACGGTTGCAGGAAAAAAAAAACGTGTAAAAGTGAGATAGGGTTAGGAGCCACGTGACAATCGTACAAGGAAGAACAACGGTATACGAACTAGAACAAAAAGCTGTCTCTTTCTCTCTCGTTCTCTCTACGAGGGAGAGAAAGAGCGAGGAGAGCGAAAAATTGGTAAGAGGACGAAGTTCGAGGAACGAAGTAGACAAATGTGAACCACACAGTCTCGTCTGTCCCCTCTCCGTTCCTTTTCCGTTTTCCCTCTTTGTTTCCAGCGACGTACCTCTATCTACGAGCCAGAGAACCTACTACAGTGGGTGTAGAAAGTATTCGTACACCGATCAATTTCAGACATCGTTTTGTGCAATTGTGGTTTATTAAATAATTTTTTTAAAACAATAAGTTCTAGCATATTACCAGAGATATTCTAGAATAGATATCGTGCAAAAGAATCAAGAATTCGCATATTTTGCGAAATTACTAAGAAAAAATCAAAAATCGACCGAGATATAATTTTGAGTAATATTAAATTCTGAGTACTACTAATTCATAAGTCATAATTAGGCAGCGGTGTAATGTTTACGTTATAAACTCTATTGTAAACTTTATGAAGTAAGAAATATACAAATACTTATTGCTCCTATATTTCTGACGATTTTTGAATTTTTGTTCGAAATTAATCATCGGTGTACAAATACTTTCTGCACCTACTGTATATACCGCGCTCTACGTCCTCCCGTGCATTCGCGTTGTTCGTCGCGAACGCTGTTAACGGTACAGCACATTCGTTACAATTATTATAAACATTCGATGCAGTGACGAGCCTTGAGCTCTATGGCTAACCCTGATGGCAGGATACCGTGACGCGTTTCCAATTCTTCGTCTTTGTGCCTTTGTGTTTATCTAGCCTTTTTGATGCAATCGTTGACTATACTCGGTAAGTAATACAATTGTACTGTTGGATGCAAGAAGGGTCTCAAGCTGTTTTGGCTCTTTTTAAATAAAATGCTTAATTAGATTCTAGACATGCACTCTAAATTTCAGTATTCTATCTTCAAAATTGACGGAGTTGCAGCAAATTTTGTAAATCTATGTTGGCCAACTGACTCTTACTTTTCTAAAGTATATTCAAGCCAAACATAAATCAATCTGAATGTTATACGATTTTCAAATACAGGGTGTCCCGTAACTCTTCGAACATCCGGAAAGGGGGGGTTGCTGGGCTGACTCTGAACAACTTTTTCCTTGACCAAAATGTTGTTTGAAGCTTCGTTTTTGAATTATTAACGAAAAACACTGGCCAATCAGAGCGCGCGTAGAGCCCCCGCTCAGGGACGAACGAACACAGTTTCACGAACAGAGATTCACGCGTACACTTGTTCGCGATAGCGCGCGGGTGAATCTCTGTTCTCTCGTCCCTGAGCGCAGGCTCTACGCGCGCTCTGATTGGCCAGTGTACCCCAGCAACCCCCCATTTCCAGGTGGTCCCAGCGTTACGGGACACCCTGTATAAAGTATTCAATTGCATTCCTCCTGCCTTTCCATTAAATGCAATAAGATTAACCGATTTCTTCGTTTTGTGATTGTGAACGGATTTATCATAGTAAACCAGAAGAATGGAACCTTCAGACAGTATAGTAAACAGTGCTCAATGTTCTTCGTCAGATTATGACAGTGAACTATCTCTAAGAAGATCTGCAAATCCTGGTTGAAGAAAACTTCGTCAAGAGGACACTTGGTAATCTAATTATAGTAACCGAAGGAGAACTCGAGCTATGTCGTATGAAAATTCAATTGGACAAATTATGAGTAAACAAATTTTGTACCCTGTGTTCACATGATGCCCTAAAAAATATTATGCCAACATCCAACCCATATGTCAAAAAGAACTGTACATTCATTTTTATGGGCAGGAGAGTAAATCACTTCAAGATCTTTACTTAACAGGATGTAGGGTGAGTTGTCCTAATATGGAATACGTGCCCAATATGAAATACCACGATATTCAAGAATCCTGGCATTCCCATCTATTGTCGGTAAATAGAATCGGTTGCGTTTGTTATTTATTTCAACTAGTGAGCACGTGTTTGCAAAAGAATATTGAAGAGAAACTCACAATCCGACTGATATTATACATAACAAGGTAAGTACATTAACTTTATTTCTACGTGATTATCTTTCAAATATGGCCGGGCTTGTGTAACCATCGTGGAAATTATTCATTTCTATCTCGTTAATACAATAGTTCTGAAAACTCAAACAACAATGATTTTCTTAATATAAAGTACCTCGAGGAGCTGAATATGGAATATTTCATATTAGAGATCACGTATGTCTGATTCCATTATGGCTAAGTGAAACGTGTTCTTTGTTCTTTAGATGTCGTCTATCGTACAAGTTAGAAAGAAATAGAAAAAAGAAGATATGTATGAAGCAATACAGGCGGTTATAGAAAAAGAAATTAGATTTTTAAAGACGGTGAAGACATATTCTGTTCTTCGAGAAACTTCGTTCCGTTTTATTAAACAATTAAAGGAAAACGCAAATCTTTCGATTGAAGCAATTGTAAACAATTTTTTGTAATTTTGTATAAAAAATAAGAAATTGTGTTTTTTTCTTTTAAATAAAGATAATTATCAGACGCGTTACTTACTTATTTAGGTATATCCTACTTCCCATCCTCAAAAGAGTAAATTCGATATAATGTGCTATTCCATATTAGACGAATTAAAGTATCTCATATTAGGAGCACCATCAGCAAAATATGGGAAATGAGGACCCCAGTAAAAACAATAAATATTGTTTAAGCCATTATTGTATTTGAAATTCGTCTATTACCACTCAAAATAGCATAAAATTTCCTACAAAACCATAATATTTAAGTTTATATAAAAGCATTGTAGGTACATAGGTAAAATATGTGCCTGAAAAAAGGTACATATTTCATATTAGGACAACTCACCCTATATTTTCAAAAGAAATTAAACGTAGAAACGTTAATCCTACAAGGAAGCCATATGAAAATTTATGGAAGTATTTCGTCACTGTTAGTAGGTTTAAATTCTTGGTTTGCCAAATGTATCTTGCAGAATTTTTCCAAATTTCTGTAAAGGGAGTTGGCATTATTCAACAGAAAGTGAAGGACAATGTACGATTCACAGAAAGTAGGGATACACATAACAATAGACCAAGAAAGATTTTCGGCTACAGCCGGTTGCTAGTGAAAGAACATTGGGCTTCTGTTCCACGTATTGTAATCCATTATAGACGCAACGATACAAACCGCCTTTTTTCGTAGATCAATTTCTAGGTGTTAAATCTCTATTCGAGTCCTTTAGCGAATTTTATAATATAAAAAATAATGCTTGTCCAGGTATGAAATACTCCAGCTATTATAAATATTTCCGAAAGATGTCTCCTTACCGTTCTCGTCGGCCAACGACTGATGTTTGCGATTTGTGTGAAAAGTTACAACTTGAACTTGAGTCAGACCCTGCTGATAATGCCACAAAAATGTTACTTCAAATTCACACGCGAAAAGGCCCACAGCTAAGGGGAAACGTTTCACGATCCAAAAATGCTGTCGAATTAAATACACAACATGTGGTAATACTTTGACTAGTTCAAATGGAACCTACGAGCCATTTTCATTTTTTTTAAGATCAAACAGAATCCCAATAAACTTTGCATCACAGATTTACATCGCCATTAAGCAAAGCGTGAAACCAGAAAAACTGAAAGACGTTAAAAGTTTATACAGTTTCTTGAAAAAAAGAGAAAATGAATTGGTTTGAAGGAGACATTACAGAAGATCTTGCATCTGAAGAACATATTGATTCTGTCTTGGATGAATGTGCTGACATTGAAGGCATCATCGAAGATACGAATTGAGTCAACGAGGGAGACTCTTTTCATCGTTGTTTTATTACTGCATTCTTTTAATACTATACATATATTTTCTTCAAATATTATGTAAATATTAAATGAATAATACAAAATAATGTTATAAAACGGTATACTGTTTTCTGCATATCACCGTTTAATGCAATAAAGGCCTGAGAATGCTATAATTATAATTCATTTCATTCATTAATATATTACATAACTCGGATTGTGTTAATGATACTAAAAAGAAGAAATATCAAATTTTTTAACATTAGTCACTCTTCGCTACATATAAGAAATATTTAATTTTTAAATATTTAGAGACATTTTTCTCGAAACTGACTTTTGCCACTAAGGCCTTTCCTGCATCCAACAGCAGGTACAATTACGAAGAGTTTAGGCACATTTTTATTCAAACGCCGATAAAGTAATGAATACAAGAAAATGGAGTTAGATAAATTCGTACGATAAAACATTATTGCTATGTTGTGATCTGCATACCCCGGACAACGTAAACTCTTCCACGTTTTCGTTTCATTAAGAGAGAAAAGAAATGGAGGAATCCAGTTGTTTATTCATTCAATCACCTATGAAAAGCAATTCTCGCGATTCCCTAACTTCCCCGTCGACTTTTCACGAATTATTCGCTCCAAGTGTCATCGATATTCCGTATTTCCGGCGCATCATTCGATTGGTAAACGATATTCGCGAGCAAAGGTGGCTGTAGCAGAAGAGAGAATCGGTCGATCGGCAGGAATTAAAATATCGAGCGTCTGGAATAGGAGAACTCGGTTGCATGCGAGAAGAGAACAGGAAGACAGAGGAGATAATGTATATAAGTAACAAAGAGAGAAAGGTCCTGACTCGTTCTGTCCTTGTCCCTCTTGTGCTTCGCATTAGATTCTTCATCCCTTTCTCTTCCTTCCCTTCTCTGCTCTCCAGCAACCGAAAGAAAAACAGAATCTCTTTTCGTTCTCGTCCACGTACTAGATAATCCGTCGTGAAACGATTTTAGTCGATACTCTCGCGTAATATTATCGAACAATGACCGGTGATCCCTTCGATAAATCTTTGAAGGCTGTTGTTCGAAATTTGTGATTATGGTAACGAAAACTGGCTGCATTGTTTCGGTTAACAAAATCACTTTATCTAGTGAAGTAGGTTAGCTTATGTATTTAGGTTGAACCGTTTAATAGTGTGTTAAAAATGAATAACTTGCACGCATGTATTTAAAAAACAAATTCAATCATTATACACTGTGTTCAAGTAAGAAAAAACTCAATTATGCTATTATAGTAAATAGTGGCTCTATTTGGCACGTGTTGCCCCATATTGCACGGTTGACATATCATCGTGGAATGAATGGCATTGAACACGAAAGACGAGGAATCTCGCGTCATTCGCTATTTACATGGCAGGATGCGCTCGGTTACGAAGCAAACGGCGTGTTCAGCAACTTTCGAGCCGTTTTCTACGGTAAACTTCCTTTCTCCGCCAATGGCCACACCGCCACGATGTCCTTCTTCAGATATTAAATTTCAGTGTTTCCCGCCATGTCGATGAATTGACTCGTATAAAAGGAAGCAAGAAAGAGGGCTGTATCTGTGGTCGTGTACACTCGCGAATCCTTCGAATTCGAAAGGTCTGGGCTACTTAAGGTGTTAGCCCACCCTGACCGCCTGAAAATCAGAGGTATCTTTGTGAATTTTTTCTGTGAATATTATAAAATAGACGGGAAATCAGTTAGAAAGCCTGTAATATACAAGGTGCGCCCGAATCCCATGTCAAGCGGGTGAGAGGTGAGTCCTTGTGAAAAAATAAGAAGAAAATGTAGAATAAATTTTTTTCGTTTGAGGCTTAGTTTTCAAGATAATCGAGTTCGAATATATATAACAATATATTTCTTTTACAAAGCTTCTGTAGAGCATGTTTCCGACCGGCTCTCTTCTTGATCGGGTTGATAACTTCTTCAATTTTTAATTTGAATTGGTTAAAAAATAAAGTTATCGACGCCACTGAAGAGAGAGTCGGCCGGAAAGATGCTATGTACAGTAAATTCTCCACAAGTGTCAGTCGCAAGGAACCTAAACCTGACACTTGTAGAGTCAGGGACTACGTTTTCGAGCCTCGCGCCCGCCTTTGTAGTTTGCCGAACGTAGACAAGGACAGCGAATAAAAGATAAGGATGAAACGTGAGTCGAGGCAACCAAACGATTTAAATACCAACTTTTTTAATTTTACGTTTTTTATCCCGAAATTTTTCTTAACATATTGATGAGATTTTTCTGATGAAAATGACATTAAACACGACATAATCTGTCACGCCAGACAGTGAACGTGTTAATAAGTAAATGTTGTTCAAATTATATCGTGTTTGATATCATTTTCATCAGAAAAATCTCACCAACATGTTAAAAAAAATTTCTGATGAAAAAAAGTAAAATTAAAGAAATTATATTTTTCTATTACGAATTGTCGAGCCGTGAAATCTCGTAAAAGAAACCGAGTAGTGTAGCGTTACACGCTTGACTGACAGCGAGCGAGATAACATAGGCGCAGCAATGACGCAGCCAAGGCGTAGGACCATCTATACTGACACTTGTAGAAACCAAACTGACTGACGCTTGTAGAATCCAAACTGACTGACACTTGTAGAGAATTTACTGTATACAGAAAGGGCTCCAGCACCGCCATTTTGAAAAAAACAAAATATTTTTATATATTTGAATATATGTATACATATACAGGGTGTTCCACGCAACTGGAACAGGCTGTACCTCCTAAATGGTTAGAAATGGAAAAAACTGTTATAGATCAAAGTTAAATGGTATCGGACGGTGCATAATATGCAAATAACATTATGCAGTTTTGTGCATTGGTGCATCAGAAAAATGCAACAGCCCCTCTTTTTAAAATGGAAACATAAAAGTATTAACATACTTATGCCCTAAACTTATTACCTGTTATGTCTTATTACCCTGTATATTACAGGCTTTCTAACTGATTTTCCGTTTATTTCATTATACGTACAGAAAAAATCCTACGTTACAACAAATGTTCGAACGGTCCTCCGTCAGTGCAGTCTAAGCACTTTTCCATCCATTTTTTAACGTTGCGTATCACATTCCTGAGATCACTTTTCGTAATTTTTGATATTTCTTGCCAAACGCGTTGCTGGAGCTCCTCAACATTAGTAATGGTGCGAGAATACACCATATCTTTTAAATATCTCTATAAAAAAAAGTTGAGCGGTGTGAGGTCCGGTGATCGTAAGATCGGTCCTCGTGTACCGATCCATTTCGCTCCGTAAGTTTTATTTAAATATTT
>NW_017100397.1:1913859-1921318 GCF_001263275.1 Habropoda laboriosa | reverse complement strand
TATCGTGCAAAAGAACTGGTAAGTCGGATTCCAGAATCCATTTATCAAAAATACCACAGCAAACATTCACGCTGTATCGTAGTTGATTATTAGTGTTCCTCCTAAGGCGTGGATTTTCAGTGGACCATGTATGTTCATTATGTCTATTGAACATCCCATTGTTTATAAATGTCGCTTCATCTGACTTCGTCCGAAGGGATAAAAGCTGTGTATTTTCAGACTGCGTTGAACTGAGGATTTGGAAATTCCACATTCTCTAACTAGATCTCACACGGGCGCATGTGGATTCAGTTCGACATTCGCCAGCACTGATATCACACTATCTTTATCTTCAACAACTGGTTTCGGCACATCTCGTTTTGGTTTGTGGAAGGTGCCGTATTGGCGTAAATTAGATTCCAGTTTGCAAAAATAGAAACACGTAGGTTGTTGTCGATTGGGATATGTCTCCCGATACAGCCTTGCAGCCTCAGTATCATTTTGATTGCATTTGATAAACGACATGAATGTATCAACTGTTTCATTATTCGTAAATACCATGATTTTAAGGCACTGAGTCGCCAAACGATCGCACACGGGTAATGAATACTTACTGATAGAAAGCTTAATCTTACAATGATTAATATTAGCAGCTGGTTCACGTTTACAAACATTGTAACGGAGCATAACGTACACCTGGCAATTCAAATAAAAGGCTTATGAATGATATAATAATACAATGATTTCTTAACAAAATTGGTGTTAATTGAAAGATCTATTATCATAGAAGATCTGTAGCATATAATAAATAAGATTCTTACCACTAAATAATGTAAAATATTTAAATCTTGGATTCGTCGATATATCCGCCCCGTTACGAAATAACCGATTGGACCAATCGCGGCAATTTTTCAACGAGTTTCTTTAAAGTTCCTGGCTGAATTTCGCTCCAGCTTCTTTGTAGGATTTGCACAACTCTTTTTTGGATTTTGGGCACTTAATTTTACTTTTTCGATCTAACTCGTCCCATAATTTTTCGATGAGATTGAAATCCGATGATTGTGGGGGCCACCACATAATTTTAGTGTCATTATTAGTTTCTAATTCCCTTAAATAATGAATGCACCCTTTAACACTGTGTTTGAGGTCACTGTGCATGCATGAAAACAAAATTGCGTCCAATAATTTTCTTTCCTGATGGCACAGTGTGGTTTTTCACAATGTCCAAATATTGCTCTATACGCATTATACCTTTTACTTTTACTAAATCACCGATATTATTGCCCCTAAAACAACCCCACACCATTGTTGAGCCATCACCATGTTTCACTGTGGGCACAATACAATTTGGATTACATGTTTCCGTCACTTTCCGATGAACGTAACAACGGTTGTTGCTACACTTGAAATTTGGATTCATCCGTCCAAAGCATCTTTTCCCAATTTGAAATGGTCCAATTTGAATGATCTTCAGCCCATTCCAACCTCTTCTTTTTATTTTGACGCCTCAACAGCGGTTTCTTTATTGCCACACACCTCTGAAAACCTTTCTGTAGCAATCGCTTTTTCACTGTGGCGACTCCAATAGCATTCGCTCTAGTTTTATTAATTTCCATTGTGATCTCTGGTGCAGACATTCGCCTATTGCGTTTGCTTAAGGTTTCTATATAGCGATCCTCTGCATGGGTTGTCTTTTTGTGTCTACCTGACCTTTTTTTTTTACCAAAAATTCTCCATATTACTGAAGTTCACTACGGTATAATGTACCCTTGTCTTTGAAATTTCTTTTTTCACCTACTTGCCGAATAAAATAGCGTTCCTTGGCCAACAATAAAATAACTGCACGTTTATCTGTGACTAATTCTTTCCTTGAGCCCATGATTGTAACTGGTAGCACTGTTAGTGTCAGACTGAAGACAACAGGAGTCTTGCATCGCGTCCGTCTCATGTTTAGCCTTCTTAAGTGGTACAGAATTTTACTAAATGTAAAGAAAACTCTAGTTCTAGTCAGATAACAAACCTATTAAATTATATCGTGTTATGAAAGAGGAGTCAAGAGGAGATAAAATCATCTAACTCCAAATTCTTCATGCTTATCGATACGAACACATTATTTACTAGTATGAATCTTAGATATTATGTAAAATAGTTCTTCTATGATAACAGACCTTTCAATTAGCATCAATTTTCTTAAGAAACAATTGTATTATTATATCATTAATACGCTCTTTACCTGAATTTGCTAGGTGTCCGGACACTTATGGACGGGAGTGTAGGTACTCCAGAACACTTACCGACAGACCAAAATAATTCAGAAAAGTTTTAGCTATATACGATAAGTTCCTAACGAATAAGTTCAGGGCATAAGAATGTTAATACTTTTATGTTTCCATTTAAGAAAAAGGGGCTGTTGCATTTTTCTGATGCACCGATGCACAAAAGAGCATAAAGTTATTTGCATATTATGCATCGTCCGATACCGTTTAACTTCGACCTATAACAGTTTCTTCCATTTCCAACCGTTGAGGAGGTACAGCCTGTTCCAGTTGCGTGGGACACCCTGTATATTACAGGCTTTCTAACTGATTTTCCGTTTATTTCATTATACGTACAGAAAAAATTCACAAACATACCTATGATTTTCGAGTCGTCAGAGTAGGCTCACCCCTTAATCCCCTTTAACCCTTCGGTAGTCCCACCACGATCCCACGGACCCCCTCCCCTAGTTGGTCATGAACGCAAAATATTTACCTTCGTTACCGTATGAATATTTCCGAATAAAGTAGGTACGAATATTCTCAAGCTCGAATACTGGCGCTGAGCCGTCGACGACCGCGACCGGTGTGTCACAAAAATCGTATCGTTGCCTGTGTTCGAGTTTTGCTTTCCTTTCAGTCCCCCTCCCCGCTCGAATTCCCCAAATCTAAATTTGGCACCGCCTATCGCCACAAATAAAACTCGAATTCCACAAACCACTTTCCAAAATCAAAGAAATCCCGGTTGTGCATATAATCAACTAAATTATAGAAGTAAAAAATCGAATTTTTTTTATTAATGAATAATTTTGAATGTATGAAAATTGCTTTAGCAGTACAAATACGATTAAATGAACAAACAAAATGCCGTCAAATGTTCGTGAAAAAAATTCTTATAAAGCACCAAATTTTTGAGCCAGCTGCCTTCATTTAATGGTCAAAAATCACGCTCATGCCGTGATGTAAAAATAGACCAAAGGCTGGAAATCGTTGCTCAAAAGCGGAAACCCGAGGATTCCACCGCAAGGACAAACAAGCTTCTAATCCTAGGCCGGTGACGAAGTCCGTAAGATCAGGCCAGAAATAGGGATAACGATTCTCCTCTCCCTTAGGATGAAACAGACTCAGGAAGTTCGGTGGCTCGTGTCTGTTCAATTACGAGACACCCGGAGTACAACGCTCCCGACGGCTACGAAACGAGTCCTGACTCGCGTTTTTCTCTCCTCGCGATGCACTTCTCCATTTCTCTATTTCCTTCTCACTCGCTCGTCTCTACTCAGCGTACCGTCCTCGTTTAACCTCTTCGTTTCATGCACACGCCACCATCGCAATCGTTTCGTGCACTCTGTCGCTAGTTTTTAACGATTTTACTCTACAGATGTCTTGCCTGTCGTTCGGTATGTTTTTCTATAGAATAAGTGTGATTAATGATATATATTTATACAATCGAGAAAGTGTAAAAGGGTTCGATGTTTTTAGTGAATTGGAGCGGGGAATATAACTGATGAATAGGAGACTGGTGGTTTGAATCGCTCTCGAACGACTTCCAACTCCTGCCGGACGTGCAAAGTTGTTCTGGAGAGGTCCGGACTTTCCGTCGGTGGATTGAAGGTTCCTTGGACGATCGGGCGGAATTAAAGCGTCTGCATCAAGCAGATTTCGTTGTACAAGATATTTAACTTGAACGTATAACTGGAATTTCGACGTTAAACTCGATACCGCTTATTAACTGCTTTTGCTTATAAAACGATAAAATACGTGTAAAACATATCGTACCTGCTACGAAAAATTGTCAAAGGTGATTCTATTGAGAACCAGACAAGACAGACTGAACAAAACGCGATAAAAATCTGGCCGATTTCAGCTTTAATGCCCTAAAATATCACATCTTCCAGAACGTTCACAAAAAGAGGCAAGACACGCAATAACGTCTCGACAAAAGAACTCGAACTTCGTTTCGTTCCAGAGCCACTGAAGAGAGACACTGTATAGAATGAGGAATTTCCTTGAAGTTTGATTTTCATGTTTGGCCTCACCGACCTGGCTACTAACCGAGAAAAATTACAGCGTACTCACGAAGGGCGGTCGAGGAAGTGGAAGGTATATAGTAATGGCAGGAGGAGAGAGAAAGAGAGAGTGCAACTAGTGTGTTGGTTAGACGAGGACGGAGTACCTTCACTGAGCTGATGGTGGGGGCTGAGCAAGCAGGCGTGGTGAGGAAACCGCGTGAAGGGGAAAAGGGGAAAACGACTCGACTCGAAACTCGTGTCGTAGCGGTACTCGTTTTCTTCTCTCAGCACCGCGTATCTCGTTGCTACGAAATTGAATAACTGCAATATACCGTGGCTGGAGTTGCACTTGTCCAGGTTCGAATTTCTCGGCCTCGAATTGAATGTAATTTGAGAAGGGAAACGAGGCGTTTTTGGAAAATGAAGAATTACAGTTTTAAAGGAGCCCCTTCTACTTCGTTTGCCTCGAACCCAACGTGATTTCACTACGTGGGAATTTAACAATTTCTTTTCCCGTCAAAGGAAATATTGCCTTTATATTTTCAATAGGTCAAAGTTCGTTTCATTTTTTTCCTGCCTCTAATCGATTAAATAATCTTTATTTTAGTTGATAGATGAAATTGTTAAGGTTGTGATTCTACTGAGTTTGTTATTGGCTAATAGTTTTGCACGATTGCGTTTTTTATAAAAACGTTTAGATTATAAAGGTAGGGAATAACGATATTTAACGGAGTTCATTTTCAGTCCCGATTCGCATCACGTTACAATCATACTCCTCTCCCACACCCTAGGCTGTCATTACTCGTACACGAAACTCAAGGGAAAAGGCTTTCCCCACTCGACCCGCTGGCTGGCTTGGCGCTTGATCACGTGCTGCGCGTCACAGATGCGCACTAGTCAGAACGACGTTGACCGTTCAATGTAGCGGATCAAATACATCCTCCTGATACATACTTTTTTCCTTTGGATATCTCATTTATTTACACACAATTTTGTATAATGCAACAAGACATCACAACTGCGCAGTAAATTAATAAGTCACAGTATGATAAACGGATTGCCAAGGTTAGATTCGATCCATTGTATCGATCGCTCGTCAGCGCTCTGATTTATAGCGCCTACGTCATCATGGCACGTGATACAAGTACTCGAACAAAGTGAGTAATGGTAATCTGCTAATGCTCTGCATCATCCATATACAATCTTCAATAGTGTTGATAGAAAATACATGTTGAAATTATTGAAATATTTAACCCTTTTATCGATGCGAACGTACATGTCTATAGTGGGGGCAGGTTTAGCAGGTGAAGGTACGATCAGCGTTGTGGTCGCGCGTAGCATATAACTTGCATTCTGGTTCTAAGGTCTTGGCATCAACTGCGTGTTCTATAGGCGCCAACAAATTACACAGGACAGCTTGCTCGATTGTGTACCAGGCGCGCAAGTTTACAAGAAGCAGTCGATTTGCCATAATCATCCATCCACTCACAAAAACGCAATACAAACCAAATGTTACTATTGACAATAGACAATTTTCAAGATACTAGAGTTAGTGATCAGTCGTTATTAATTTTGCCAAAATAGAAGAATTATTTTATAGACGTATTCTTTCTGTCTTGTCTTCTTGTCGATTCTACACGGATTTATCCATAAATATAGGTATAAATAAGAAAGAATTGTTATTTCTCGATTTTCAAGGCAGGGAATAAAATGGAAATGGATGAGCGAAAGGAAACCAAGGGAAGTCGATATCGCCTGCGAAGTATGTCGGTCCGAGGCAAACGAATACCGCTAGGTACAAACAAGTACGAAGTCGGTGCGTCTATTTTGCGCCATACTGCGCATCCTTTCACCTCCGCGCGCCCTCCTCCACACGTCAGCCTGTTCCGCCTGACTAGCCCCTCACCGCCTACCCCCCTGATCAACCAACGTTCGTCCTAACACAGGATAACTTTCATTCGAACTAGCTAAAACGTTACGGCATAACTTCAGACAAAGGGCGCGCCGAACTTGCTCCCGTAACCGTTTCATTCGAAATAGAGTTCCTTAATAATGCATCCTCAAGGAGTACGCAATGGTTACATTGGTGCGATGCAAGTATCCCCTTCGGATTTTAACCCTCAAAATATACCGTTATTAACTTTCTTGATGTGGCTAATATTTAACTTTTTGCGGTCGTATTTTTCGTAGGCATATTAGTCGTATTGATGGCCGGAATTATATTTTGGTAGCGTGCACCCAGTCAATTATTGCCCAAAAAACGTATAAATTTTATTCAAATGAATTTGTTCAAGCTGTGTGCATATTATTATTATTATTTTTTTCCCCCCGTTTCTGCAGGCAAACGGCGTCCACAGAGCGTTTAGAAAGTAAAAACGCCATGCCGGGAATATCCCTGGGCTCACATTTCATAATTATCAAAAATTCAAATTAAGGTTAAAGATCAAGCAGTGTATACATAAAATGTGTACGACAGGAATATAGGATGACCATGTTTCTTGCATCGTAAAACCATAAAATCTGTTCTCGAATGATTTCGAGACGAATATCGATTAGGAGGTGACTACGCGTAGCTTTGCTTTTCGACGTGAACCGTACGTTGTCCTATAATTGTTGCCATACGAGCATGCTGCGCGCATTGTGATATAAAAACATAACTTCCGAACTGGGTGAATTGCGGAGAGGTCATTTATGAAGCGTCTTTACTCGATCGGTTCGTTACATAATTAACGATCGATGAGCTCCTTGTGTTTTATATCACATACTTTTACACACATTCATTTTCACCTAATTTCTCTAATAAATAGTACATTCACGTGTTGATTTTCCCTCATCTCATCATCTAATTTTTCATTATTAAAATTTTACGTAGCACTGCCCTGGAAGGGTAGGCAAATGGAGCACCGTAAGTGAACTGAAAACAATCAATTTTTCAGTGGAAGTAAAGAGGCGGCTTATTTTCTCCACGACGAGTGGAGGAAGGAAAGGGGGTGGGGGTGGAAAGAAACAGTCCTACAGGAGTCACCTTTTCCTTGATGCTTTCACACAACAGCCCCTTTAAGACCCTACAAGAAAACACACGCGGGGCATCTTTGACTCTCCGCAAAAATGCTCTTAACCCTCTCGTTCTTTCTCTCATGCCCTCCTCCTCGTCCTCCTCACCTGCCCCATGGGCCTCTCCTGCTTCACTGTTCCCCGAACTTCTATGTCGGTGGC
>NW_017100397.1:1889414-1913836 GCF_001263275.1 Habropoda laboriosa | reverse complement strand
ATTACATCGAAGCAGAGAAAAGCAGAAAGTTCCAGAGTTCCATTACATCCGAATCGGTGAGAGGGCGTGTGCTTGTTTGCTCGTACGCGTTCACGTTCATGTGACTAAAAAGTAAAACATGGATCTCTGCCCGCAGTCGAATTTGTTTGCTTTTACCTTGGTGAAAGGAAAAAGTACGCGTGGTTCCTATTAGTGACATCAGGGAGGAGAGACGCAAAGGGTAGATTGCTACTTCTATCTTGAACGTTGAGATAGAAGTATCTGGCAGAATCACTTTCGTTCTCGTTCGGACCGCCATTGTAGATAACGGTATATGCTATCGATATGTACATAGATCAATTATCGATTTACTGTGAGTTAAGGAGAATAGTATCTTGGGATTACAAGAACTGAAAATGTTTACTTATTATTAATTGATAGTTTTACGAGTTACAGAGTTTCTACTTAACCTCACTTTAATGTAAATTTCTTTTTTAATAAAATCAAACGAATGTTTTGAATACTCTGTAATGTAGATATGTTTTGAAACTGATGAAATAATGTTTAAGCAGTTAAAGAAGTAAAGACAGGCCGTAGAATTAGAACTAAGCGTCGAATGAATATTCATAAGTCGAATTATCAAGCTAATCGCGGAAACGGAAACAGTAGCTCGTGCTAAACTCCGTGGTAAAGAAACAGACTTCTGCAAGACGACATTACCAAACAAAGGGTAAAGGGACACCTTTAACGTTTTGATACGCAAGTGTCCCTTTTTTCCACGCTACCGCCAACTACATGCCATCATGGTTGAGTGTGCACGCGCTACGATATTTCACGTGGACGTTCGCACAAAAGCACACGGCGCATTATCATATCGCATTACGGTACTTACACGCGCGTACATCTACTAAATTCCACGTATGCCATCGGGTATAATGTACCCTTCCTATCTACCATTAAATCAAACGCAAACCACCTAGCCTGGTTGGACAGTTCATTTGGTGGTCGCAAGCGAACGCGCGCGCACTCACCGTGGCATTCAACATGGAAATCGTAGCTTTATACCGCGGCCTCTGACGGAAACAATGGCGGCGATTTTTCGACCGTAGGTATATAAACCTCGGGAAATCCCTCGTGAACTTGGCAACGACGGTTGCTATAAAATATAGATCGCGTCATATGGAAGAGCCACTCGTTCTAGACACTAATTACACCGTGTGAAAATTCGTTGACTCAAGATATATGTATAACTATAAGTGGAAACTTAATCTGTTCATAGAAGTTATTAGAAGAAACGAAATAGTATTAATAGACGTAGATCGATAAAAAATGATTGATTAAACGATACATGTCTTGTCAGAAATACCCTGTGCCGAAAGTAGGATGGACGCAAAATTATTCAATCGCTTCTATATTCTCGTAATTATGCATTTCTACAAAGACTGTCTCCGTGCGGTCTAAGTGTCGTTCGCCAAAAGTATATACGCATTCGATGGTCTTGTGAAGAGTGAGGACGCGTTATCCTGGCCGATCCTTTTACGCTTCCCGCGCGAAGCAGGCCTGTGAAAACCCCAAAGGGGCAAGTCACCCCCACCATATGAGTTGGTCTCAAGCGGCTCGCTTCATCATCTTTGGAACGGATTTTGTTATAGTCTATTGAGAATTGTTTGTTTCCGCTTACAATTCCGATACACACTGTGTATATCAAACAGTATAAATCGAGCAGGAACCACTTAACATTTCCCCGGTTTGTTTATCTCCACTCTCTGCCAGCTGGACCCCAGGCCTACACCTATTTAACCAGGCATCAAAAGCGCGACCGATTCGATTCCATAAGAAAGAAGGTGGCGATTATTCGAGCGTGGATGGATTTTCGTACGAGGAAAAATCGCGCTGTATCTCGTATACACTACTGGACGTGTACGGGTTTAAGCAGCAGATATAGGGAGAACGATGACGGAGGGGAAACGAGGAATCGCGAAGGGCTACAGGGTGGATGGTCGAAGGGTAGAGGGCAGACGGGCGAGGACGAAAGACAAAGCGAGACAGTGATCGTGCAGTATGGTGGGGAGAAAAGGACTCGGAATTCGTGTCGTAGCGGTACGACGTTCGGTCGGGTATCTCCGCGTCGTGAGCCACACGCTCGGCCGGTGTCGGCTCGCATACGCGCTCAGTCGTGCTCCGGCCTCGCTTGCGTACGAACGTTGGGTGGGAGCCATTCGATAAGACAAAACACACAAAGTAACCAAGCACACAGTGTTTTCTTCTTCATATCACGTATATACGTGCACTTGTGAGAGTGTGTATGTACACGTACTCAGTGCACAACACAGATACATATAAGTTCGTATACGTGCGTGTACATGTAATACGTGTAGCTATCTCATTTTGTTCTTCGTTTGTCTCTATCTTCCTCTATCGTTCTTTCGCGTAAGAATCGCGTACGTATACAATCGGGGACTAAGGTGTCGCGTGCGAGTGCACTCAAGAGCAACACAATATACAGTGGTGTGTCGAAACGTTATCTTACGACTGATATATGTACATATCTATATCTATATTCTAACTGTGGCGACGAAGCAGTGACGAAGAGACGCTGAGTCTAACGTGCTCCGATTAACTTCGTTCCGTTAGTCAGCCGAGTATGTGGTAAAGCTGAGAGTGGCTGCGAGAGCAGGAAGGAAGAACAAAGAAGCGACGTCCTCTCTGCCAGTCGGTGGAAGCAGAGACCGGGGCCTTGCGAAGACTCTGTCCCCTCCGTGAAGCCTCTGTTCTCTCTGTCTCTTCACCCCTTTCGCTGTGGATTCTCATCTCATCGGTGCACTCTTTGTACATCTCTGTCTCACTCTCTCTCTCTTTCTTTTTACTCCACCATTGACATCGTGTGGGCAGCATCGAAGAAGAGTTGCTTTCGTCTCGAGGTAAAGTGATTTTGTATGACATCACGAAAGCGATGTCAAGTTGAGCAACCTCCATCCACGCACGTCACCTATTTGTTCCTCGACTCTGGTGACTCTCTGCGCCCCCACCAGCACTCCTACCCTCTACCACCACCCTTCCGTGGCTGTTGGGGTTCGTTTTCCCCTACGTCGCACTAAGTACCGCGCGTGACGATCTTACAACAGCCATGAAGCCGATATTACGCGATCTATGCGTATGATATAACATCTATATTGGCAATGGAAAACGTAATCCGGAGAAAAACGTTGGATAAGAGTTTTTTCGCGTGGGCGTTACTCTGCAGGATTAATGAACCGTAAAGCTGAGCTTCTTTCGAGTGATGCGACCAGGGAATCGTTTTTAAAAAAGGGTAGTACATTTTGTTCGCGGTGTTGTGGTATCGTCATGAGACGTAGCATCATAGACGATGCGGGCTTAAGGTTAGAATTACACAACAGAATTTTTTCACGTAAATATGCACAAATGTGAAACGTATGTACTTCATTATAACTATAGGGAGTATCAGTTTACTGAAGCACTGTTTTATAAAATATATCTCTAGTTTAATATGTTGTTTAATAGATTGGTAGATAGGAGTTTCCTCTTTGCTGAACACGGCGAAAAACTGTTCGTTAGCGTTTAATCTCTCGTCTGTCCGGCTGGTAGTAGCAACGATTCGATATATCGTTATGGCATATCTAAATAGTCCGCAGCCTTCGATTTATCACGTTCAGCGGCTGCTTAGGGAATGCCATTAAGTGGATTGCTTAGCCGCTATCGATTTTGTACACTTTGGAGCCGTAACGTATGATCTTGTCCGATCCATATATCTTGTTTCATTTTTTAACATATGTGAACTTCTAAAGGCGTCTAAAAGCGCTTATTAAAATAAATAGTTCCCAAAATTATTTCGAAATTAATAGTCATGGGAAAAAGGCACCCTCGATACATTCTCGACAATATCGAAATATAATAAGACATATTTGAATCGTCACAAAAAAATATAAATACGAAAAGGTAAAAAGGGAGACGAGAAACTTCTCAGCTCTCTACCCCTTTCAAATGGGACCCGGACTAGGTCAACGAATGAATAGCGATGCGATAATTTTTTTTCGAACCGTTTTCAGACCCCGATGAGTCAGAACAACTTCGTCCCCAACACTTTGCCTAGATGTCTCCCCGAAATCTTTCTCGTGCATTGGCGTAGAAGTAAATAATTAATACACGAAGGGTTACTTTATTTATTAAAACACGAATGCTTCTTTAATACTCTTAATAACGATTCTCCGTAACGTTGCTGCAGTTTCCTCTGGCCGTTCTTTTGTCCTACCGCCACCCTTACTGCCTCCAACAACGTAACATATGCGCACAGATTTACGAACGAAGCACACGTATCGCGCCAACGTGTGTCGAATTATTATCGCGGAGACCACATTAACCCCCCGTACTACTCGACCAGTAACAGGGAGCACCGATACCACCGGCAGTCCGAATCTATTTCCCGTTATATAAAATGTCATTGGCCGCTAATCGTTGCAGGATTCGTTCGCCAGAGCGCAAATCCTTGTGCGTTGAAGCCTTTAAGGTCCTTTTATACTGTGTGCACCGCGTTCTACTCGCTGGTTTGCGCCTTGTCTCCGCTTATATTCAAGGACGATTCGAATGTAACTGCTGTCTGGCAGTGCATTAGGTATACAAATGATAACACCGCATTTGTTTTAGTTATTATTTTTCATTGAACAAAGCATAACGAACAGAGAAAAATAGAGAAAAGTTTATGTAAAGGGTAGACATCCGTTTGAACCGCGTAACAGTCGGATTAAAGTTACATTAGTGGCCTCCTTCTGCTAATCTGCATTATTCTACGTGTGTTATGTATCATCTGATCGGACGTGCGTGTTCCCCGACTTAAAATTCAACGACTGCATCGACGTAACTATTTACAACGCAGCCGAGACGGTCCCTCGCGACATCCCACACTCGGTTAATGCTAGATACAGACCCTCAACACACATAACCTATCGTTTAGATAATACAATACTCCCTCGAACAACGCGGTTTCGATTATACGCGGATCTTTTTTTTGAAAAATTTTAACGTTCATTTCGAATCAATTTACATATTTAGCATGCCTTTACAATTTTCTTTATCATGGCGAATAAAATAATTTCTCAGAAATTGCCGCTGCATACAAAAAGTAATGGCACCGAATTCAAATACATTGCGAACAGCTGAATTTGGAAGAGAAATCAAACGACCAATGTATCGCTGCGAGCTAGAAGGAGCTACATTTAAGTAATTACATAATATGTGCGTGTATATGTGTAAATAAATGCACATGCATTGGAAGAATATAAATGCTCTTCAGTTTTTTGTGAAGACGGGGAGAGAGGAGGGGGATGGTTCCGTTTACGCGGTTAGTCGGCGTTACTAACCCCCGCGTAATTCGAGCGAGCACTGTATGTATATCGAAATCGAGTGTTCTCTTTGTAGTTTAAACATCGTACTTTAAAATTCACAAACACCATATATAATATTAAATTGTTAATTCTACCAATGTAAAATGATCGCCCATTTTGAATTTTCTTACAAAGAACATGGAGGCTACGCCGCCAATCATCGATTCGACGAATCACCATGCACTCCAGGATGATTTATTCGGTCGATAAGTAGTAGTTGAAATACAAACGAAGAAGGATAAAGTATATCTAAATCTGAAGAAAAAGCAACATGGGAAATCTGGGATATTGGTTCGAATGTATCGACAGAGCACGAAGCAGACGTTAACTCCTGCTTTTAAATTCTACGGCAAGAGGCTCGTAACTATTTACGTCCCGGTCGAGAGCATATAGCCACTTTCATAGGGCTACGCGACGCATCTATTTGACTAGCGAACATACGCAAGCACCGTTTCTCTTTCTCCAGGCACATCGAGGCGACGATCTAAACTCTAAACAAAGGTATTATCGCGCATACCAGATCTGTGTTGAATTACAAAGTGACTTACGAAAGGGCATCCCGCCTTGGTATCTCGTATAAGCACTTGCAAAAGAAGCCCGGGGAACAATAGGCCGGGTCGCCTAATTAACGGTACGAAAATCCCGTTTCGACGCGGCCCTTGCTATATTTATCTTTCGTTAATAACTTGTTTGAATAACAACCTTCCAATCTATTGAAGGAAATTTATTTTTATTTTCGAAATGGTACTTCAATTATTTAGCCATAGATGTAAAAATTAATAACGAAATGACAATTTATATTTACGTAAATATTTTCATCTGATATTATATTTATCTAGGTAAATGTTTCTTATGTATCGTTATTATATCGTTTGTGTTAAGACTTTTGTCGCACAGATCGCGTCTTTTGATCAACGAGCCGAGCTTTATTTGCATACAACAAGGACATTCGATAACGATTGAGGACGTTTTACATTTATTTCGCGTATGATTAACGAGCGCCACGGATTGTTTTTCAGCGAGCGACGCGTAGAAGTTTTTTTTACTCCTGTATACATACACCGATGCTCTCCACTTCGCGACAAATAGTTATCGATTCCCCCACCGCGCTCGAAAAACTACACGCGCGCATGCATCAGCGCTGGTATCCCGTGTAACCATCGGTATATACAGTTATATCATAGACGCGTTATTGTCCCGACAGAAATTTTTGATAAGCACGCGAAGTGTGTCCATAAGTTAGAAAATTGTGGCATTTGAACGTTAACGCTATCACATTACGAAATAATCATTCGAGAAGTCGAGTCGATAAAAAAAGTCACAATTGTGTCTCACATGTCTAGTCAAAAGACAGTATAAACAGCCGAGTATGCACTTTGATCGTGTTCGATACACTTTTTTGTTCGCCTGGTGACGTCTTTTGCTCGGTAGGTAATAGAGAAAATTATCAACATGTACAGAACGTATATCATCATCCTCATTTTGTTCTCCTAATCTTTACAACTTAAAATAGAATATATCTATTCTTCGAAATTATCACGAAAATGAAAAAGAAACTTGCTGTTGTTTCTTCGGCTCTTCAGTGCGAAGGAACGAAAACCCGTTAGAAATTGTTCGATGCTACTCTTGCATGTCGCGAATGGGCGGCGTATATGCTCGGTACTCGACATTGTGGTGGTTTACTCGTGGTGCGCGTGTGATGTGTGTGTGTACGTACAGCAAGTATGCACGTCCGCCATAGGCCCTTTCTCGTCGTCGAGTTACGAAGACCAAGTAGCGAGCACGCGTCGAAAGAAGAACGACGGCAGCGTGAAAGTAAAGAAAGTGGGCCGCTCGAAGTAGTGTTCAACCTAGTACCCAGCTCCCCCCGGCCGTCACGATTCTTCCTTCCGTTCGAGCACGACTAATCGCGGTGAATTACATTTTCGAATTACAGTCTTATTCAATAGTCCAGATATTCTTAATGGTCTCTTATATATTTAATGATTTTTGATATTTAGCCTCTTCTTTCACAATTGAGGTACATAATAGGGGTAGAATTTTTAACTCAGAGAGATTTTGATGCAGGAATCGATCGATAACGCAAACTTGTTTACTATATACAAATTAAAAAAAAAATCCGGGATTCTAATAAGGGATTCAACGGAGGCAAGTTAGCAAGCGTTTCTTTTAATTTTTTTTGCCGACTCGAGTTCAATCTCGAGCGCTAACACGAACAAAACAAACCCGTGCTAATTTCTTTAAGAAACTATCGATTACCGATCGGGGCCTCGCAGCCATGCGATTCAGCCTGAAGTTCGCCGCGTCACTTTTACCAACCAAACCACTCGGTATTCATAATACCATGAAATGTAAATTAATCGTGTCCCGTCAGAGATTCTAGAAAGCTGTCGTCAAGGTGCTTGTTATAAAGCTGGACCATGGCCAATATTATAGTGACTGAGCTACGGTCGCACAGAGCGTCGCGCACGTTCGAGATTATCGCATGGAGTTATCGATTTGACGTAATAATAAGACTTCTCGGAAGGCAAATCTGACTATATCTTATTTGTGGATAATTTCAGTGAATTTTCAATGTAATACAACTGCTTACCGATAGAGGTTAGAAGTTTTTAGTGGTTCATCGAAATATGTCGTATAGGTTAGGTGAGTTCTTGCTGTCTGGGTGGAGAAAATAGAGAGGTTATTTTCCCTTTCCTTTGTGCGAACGTCGGATTTCCTCGCTTCCGTTATTCTTCGAGTGGCAACCGGTACGAGCATCGAGAAATAACTTTCCAGGGTCACGCGCAAAATAATCCAATTAACCATAATTGTCGTAACACGAAATGAATCGCATATTTCCGTGACTTGTGCGTAAGATAACGATGCCGAAATGTAAATTCCGTTCGTGTACCCCTGTCGCCTCGTCCCCACGGCCATCTTTTATTCGAGAAATCCATAATTACGACGTGAATAATCGACCTTGATGCTTCTTATTTATTTCCTTTATTTGTTTTTATTGCCTAAGATATTTTTCGTATATAATTTTAAATTGACCAAAATTCAAAAAAATTAGAAGAAATAATTCAACAATATAATTTTTAATTTTCTTTCATGTGTAATTTAATAATTATTTTAAATGGCGGTTGTAAACGAGTGAATAATAAAAAATCAATGAGCAGGAAAATGTATCGTGATTGCGTGAAAAGTTTCACCATCATTGTTCCTGACCCCTTTGAATAAAATCATCAATAAATGGATTACTAGTTGGCATGTTTCCATCAGCAGATAACTTCTCGGGGCGTACGATTGTTGCGAAAAACATTTTGTTCCTCGAAACTGTTTGCACCAATGAAGTAATACATCCGTCTTGACACTGTATATACGCCTGTGAATTACATCTCATAAGTAAAGTTATTTTAACGTATTGTATTAATTGACCCTACTAATACGACTTTAGAGAAAAAATTCTGACTCCGGCATGGAATCGAGAAATACTATCTTCGAGATTGGAGTCAAACACCCTATCTACTACATCAGTTTAAATATTAACGTTTTCATTAATTCAAAAATTTCTAGAATTTTTAATTAAAAAGAGGTAGTGCACTGTTTCAAAAGAATAGTCGCGATTAATCCATTCCCTGAATTTTCATTTACTGCACGTAAGTCACAGTCGAAAAGCAATATATCGGTTAATTCGCAGTCGAATTCACAGAGGAATATGCAGTAGTGTCCGGATATATGGCTACTACATACTCTGGATCGCGCATGGCCTCGCGAGAGGTGAATTTTCGAGAATTGGCCAACGTTATCTGACTCGGAGTGAGACAAAATAGGTAGAGTATAATAATACTGTTAAATTAGATCATTTCTTACTCCTAATAATTATTTCTTTAGTTTAGTTCCTATTAAAAAATTGCTATTTTTATTGTTATTATTATTATTACACCTTCCACTTCCTCAATCACTTTTTGGCCATACATATATCCGGACACTACTGTATTACTCGTTTAGCTTAAAATTAATACAAAAGTTAATACAAATATGCTCATGTTTGGTATAATTTTGAATAATTTTCAATATTCCGACTAAGGCAATCTCGTAACAATATACATAATACAAAACATAAAAAAATTCGCGCCCATATACATATCCGGATACTACTGTATTCACGGAGAGGCTTTTTTAAATATTTTCTTGAAATTTTATTCGGGACCCTTTATTTTTATATAATAATTCACATGATTTCGCGATATGGTGAAATCAAATATCGATATAAACTTTCACATACATATGCACCGTCTCCAGGATATTCTTGCTAAAAAGGAAAAACAGCGACGATTGAACGCTTTCCACTTTGACGGTTATTTTCCGCGTATCGTTGTAAAAAAAAAAAGTACACACTCCCTCGTATGTTTCCTCCTTTGTTATTCTCGAACACGATGCGTTGCAACACACAATCCGTCCGTCCAGTTACTTCGAACTCACACATATATACACATCAAAATGTATGGATAATAGAACGACATGCACAGACACAGGCCGCTACGAGAGCTACGTGCACGGAAAGAAAGCTTTATTCCTTTTTGCTGGCGAATTCGATTACGCTTCTCGCGTATACTCTCCTTTATGATCTTTGAATAGTTTCTATCGATTTGCGTCGTCGTGTGTATCTTCATACCATTTTCCCACAGCCATCGTTAGCGATTCAATGGTACGCCTAAGTACCCGGTCGGTAATATAAATTCGCCTCTTGAAAAATAGCTGATAGGTTCATCATGTTTCTTTGAGGGAAAAAAAGGGATAAAAATAACTGGAAGGTTTCGTGTATTGGATGAAACGTGTCGTAGACCCCATTTTGTTTTTGTGAGCACAGTTACCACCGAGGCTTATCCATGCAAACGCTCTCCACACTTAACCGATACGCACACGGAATTCGTTAGAGACGCACGTGCGCGTATTTAATGCACCGCAGCTGAAGCATCTTTTTAAAGAAACCAGCAAACATACGCGTGTACATACATCTTTGTTTTTCCTTTCTCTTTTTTCTTTTGAGGAAATCGAGTTTCATTTTTGGAGATGTACTTAAATGTGTCCATACTTTTCGGCATTTAAGTACTCATATACAAGGAATGTGTCGTGCTCGGTAAAATAGAACATTGTAACGTTTTTCAAGGTTATATGTACCTATAGGGTTAAATACTCCGTGACTCCGTTTAAAACCGATTTTTACAAGATTTCACGGTTTAGAGTAAATATCAGAGTCCTTAAACTTAACAATATGACAAGAAAAAATAGAAAGATATATCGAAATAATACCACTTTTATTATCGTAGAACACGCATTAAAAATAATGCACTGCAAAAAAAAAATGGTAGTAGAATTTTTTTCTATTAGAATAAGGAAAATTGGACATATATACGGTCCTGGCGGATTTACAGCGATTTAAAACGAGTCGATTTAACGTTGAAAGCCGCGCAACATCCACTGAGAAGCGTGTAGCACGAAGAGAGAGGAATAACATTCCAGCGTATAAAGAGAGGGAATATAAATTTAGCGCACTGATCTCATTCTATGGTGAATCCGTGGACGAAAATAGCGTGGACGCTTTGAATGTGTTATTAAGGTGCGTTTAGGACGGACCGACGTGTGCGCGTAATCGACGGTGAACAGTCGCGTACAGCGCAGCTTGAATTCGATTCAATAAGACGTTGAACGCGTGCCGTGTCACTTATACCGGTGTTGCCTGTAAATTGAACCGCCTCCTTTATTATTGTCCTCTTCGTAAATATCCATTCACATGTGATATTTGAAACGAGTAATCTATGTTTAAGAAAAAAAACGAAACATAAAGGGTGAAAACACGAAAATTCGTATTTTGTATAACCGTGAAAGTACATATATCGTATATACTGACAGAGGGAACGTTCTGTTTTTAAGTACACGGCAGTCGAGATAGTGTCGCAAGTGGAGACTTTCGTCTTGGTCCAGTGCGTGACAAAGTTTATTAAAGGCTGCCGTGGCGACTTAATCTTTTTGTATACTTTTCCTGCACTACCGCTTATTTCTCGATTTCTCTCTGCTTGTAACTTGAATTTTTACGAACTTTGAGCAATTATATCGTTCTCCGTATTGCTTTAAGGTATGGACAATGTTCCAATAAGAAGTTTGTTGGCGAAAAATATTGTGCCAGACTTTTTTTCTGTTTGAAATGTAACGAACGCTCTCGTGTGATTACGTTCATCTATGAAAAGAGGTTGATAGCCGACACCTAAAGGGAACTATGCGTACGCGCATCCATTCGGTCACTCCTGGAATGAGTTTCGAGCTGTGGCAAGTACCGGACTGGTGGGCAGGTGGCGTTGCTGTGGCGCGACGCGAATCGAAATTTCGGGAGAACGATGACTGGGCTTCGCTCCCAGAAACTCTGATCTCGTTTTTCTGTCACTGACCTTCCGCTAGCCGTCCGTTGATACCGCGATCCTTGTTGCACATAATCTGCACGTCCATTAACCAATCAGCCCAGAACAAATTGCCTTCTAACCTGTTTCTGGATATAAATAATTACAAAAAAATCAATATTAAGAAAAAGGTTCTTTTTTACAAAAAAATTATAACTCTACTTAGGATAGAAGAGGATAGAAGTTACTTCAAATATAGTTATGTTTGGTCATCATTAAATTGTAAAAATTTCAGAAACCCAATGAAATATTTTTATAGTGGTAAATTAATAAGTACAAACATTTCATAGTGTCAAGAGTGTAGTAATATATTCATTAAGCTAGATCCTTACCATTCTTCCATTTTCGTCCACAACATAATACTACAGTGGACGTTGTCACTTTCACGCTTATATTCACAATGCACATTCTATTGAATGCCGTGGATATGAGGCGGCGAAACAAGTGACGCGCGTGGCCTATTGATGATTTCAAGTTCTCGAGGATCAGCGAACCATGTGACACCCTTAGAACGCAATGCATCGCTAGTGAAATAGCAGAAATCCAAAGGAAGCCCAAAGTGGGACCATCTACAGAGGGGCCTGTTGCTTTGCACGATGTTATGAATTCCCATAGGCACGCGTGCTGCGGTCGCGTTTTCCTTGGATTGGCATGGGCATAAATGCCACTGTGAACGCATGTAGCGTTCACGTCACGCATTCATTATGCCACAATAATTACTAATGCCTGAGTATTACGTCACGCTTATATATACGCGATACGCGCGTCTTTAGGGAAATCCTAAACCGCGTTAACGTCATTAATGTTGCACGCGTCTTTGAAACGTTCGACACTAGAAACGAGTTCTCTTTTTACTAGTTTTTATTTTTAATACTAGTAATTGTAATAGTGTATAAAAACAGACTGGAACTTTAACCATCTGAAATATTATGTTCACACAATGATGGTATATTAACACTAGGTTTACGGACATTTCTTATATACCTACCTCTATGGACACGCGTCAAATTGACGCGTGAACAAAATCGCAGATTTTCTTTAAAAAATAACTTATTTCATTTAAAAACAACAGATTATACACTATTAACTTACAAATGAAACTGTGTGATATTATATATTTATATAAAATTTATAATAAGCATAAATGGTAGGAGAGAAATGTAAACGGTTTCTGTAGTTGTCCTTGTGAAATTAGAAATGCGTCAAAATGACGCGTCCCGTAAACCTAGTGTTAATAATACTTTGAGTTGAGTATTTTTCCTTATCATTTTTAAATTTCCGTTCGTTTAATATCAAAGGAAAATTAGAAGTCGCTATCTTTACCAGAAAGAAGAGTAAATCGATTTACATCCAAACCACACTTGACAGAGATGGAAAGGTTTCGAATAGGTTCAAATATCTGCCAGGTGTTTTCTATTTTCTCATGTTACGAAAGGAGTGCGCGTGGGGGTCGCCTTTCGAACATTTCAAAGAAGCCTGTATATGTTAGATGTTAATACCTGTTTATACTGTATTTTTCGATTCGTCATTTTATCAATCTGTTGTATGAGTAATTCGTAAAATGTCACAAGATGGCGTGTGGAGGGGAGGATATTGTCAAGGATGATGAATAATGCTCAAAAAGCGCAACTCTAGAGATTAGAATAATCGTGATCGAGAATAAGCGAACCAGATGTGCTCCTTTGACGCATCCATGAGAATACGCTCGCTAGAAATAGAGACTGACTTTACTGAGAGTAATCTCGATAGTGAGAAACGTTTTTGCCGTCGGTGATTCAGTGCTCTCTTACCAAACTTATACAAATTGGTCGAAATTCTTGAATTTCTTCAGCACAGTATCGTATACAGCAACACAAGGATCCACTGAATACATAAAGTATCAATAACTAATCACATGTTAATTAAACTGAACACAATCTGTTTAATCATCTCGAGTACACTTAATTATAGATGTATCTCTTCTACAATACACCGGAAACTGTGCTACCGAAGTTATCTCTTAAGTTAGTTGATAACCGTGTACTAAAGGAAACGCTATCTGCAAAAAGTGACTCAGCTAGTAACGAATAAGATTTTAACATAAGAAATATCCAGTGATGCATTCCATATAATCATAAGCTACTGCAGTTTTTTCTATTACCAATAATTCTTGGTCATTGTAGTAATCACTTACATCTATCGGATGATCGGTCGCTAACGTGGAACGATTTACATTACGCAATCACATACAATCGATGAATTTCAGGGTTAAATTTCATGCTTTGGAATGCATTTGCACCTTTGAAAATCGCGATGATTCGGAGCCGAAAAAGTTCATAGGTCCGCAAAGTGCCATGCTCTCCGCCGACAGTGTTATCGCGGCAAAAACACGGGCATGGCAACAAGGAGAGTGGCGCGTCTCCCAACCAGCTGGTGAAACGCGTGACGTCACGCAGCTACCTACACCGACAGTCACGACTGTTCTCACCCCTCTATCGATGAACGCTCCGCTCTATCCCCACCACTCGAGACACGGTTAGCTCCACCATCGCGTCGCTGAAATACTCACACATGCCGCGATCACACAGCACGTACTTATGTGCACACTGTCGTACGTGGCACGAGACACGTGTCAGGACTGTAGCTGGCCGTGGTGCATCTCCTATGAAAGGCTCATTGAATCGTCGTCATCATCGTCGTAGTAGTGTGTGTATACTTATTGACAGTTGTGATGTACGAGAAGGGTAGTCAAACCTATTTGTGGTGTTATATTTATGCTAATAGAAATCGATTGATCTAAATACAGCGTATGTAAACGATTATATTTTTAGAACTGTGGTGTTCTATGAGGGAGGCTCTAACTTGAAATCAGTCATCACGTGATTTAAGCAAAATTGAATGCTACCTGGCTCTCAATATCGAAGTTATGTTAAACAAAATTATGTGATTCATAACTTATCTCTATATGTTTAAATTAAAATATTGTGTGACTTGCGTATAAAGTATCAACACTAATTAACTTACATATATCTCTTCAAATTATGCAATACTGTCTCTCGATCGATCGATTGATGCGAAAATAATATCAGAAAATCACGTCGACATCGTTCACCCCGTTAAACATCTCATTTCTGTTACCTCTGTCGACAAGATCGATAACGTCGATCCTATCGATAAAGAAACGCAACTAAACAAAAAATTGTATATATGTATACTAAGGCAGTGCGCGTTCGTAGCACGACCCTGATTCGTAATGTGAATACAAGGAAGAAGGCGGATGGTGGGGGTAGCCGAGTATCGGCGACACGAGCCGATCTGTCCCCACCAGCGTACCGACCGATCTCTGGCTCGAGTCTAGAAAAGTGGTAGGGCGGCCGCTGGAGTAGGGATAACATCTGCTCTTAGCGTGATTGCCGTGTATTGATGTGGCTTTATGGCGCGCGGCAGGCTGCGGGCAACAAAGTAAGCTTACGGTCGTTAATGTTCCCTGCTATGTGAAATTCGAGGCCGCCGGAATATTGCGCCGCGTATAACCCGACGTGCTTCACCGCGTTCCACGCGAGATTCGCAAAGTTACGACGACTGAGGCGGGGCAGACAAGGCAAGAAATGCGAAGACTATTCGGGAGTTGGTTCGACAAAGATCGACATCTGTGGGCATCGACGAAACACCGTTGCATGCATACGTATAGAGATAGGGTCAAGAGTGGGTCTACGAGCGATATCGCAATAGGCGCGTGTAATAGCCGTCGTAATACCCTTTTGCCGCCTAATACCCGCATTATATAATAGTTTCGGAAAACCTGTTGTTATACAAATAACGTCTTATGCAGTATTTATAGTTACACAATCTGTTGGCGTTAATAGAAAATCTGTTGTGTAATTATTTTTCTTTTGGGTATGGTATAACGAAGTAGTTTCCATTTACGTTTAATTTTATTCGATTTAATCTAATGATCATTCTGAAATCTTTTCTGATGTTAACGTAACGATGAATTTTTTCCCTTATACAAAAGCGTTAAGGTTAAAAAAAGAGGTAGGGGCAAGATTGATCAGTCTGTCATTGATAATGCGATACCTATGTAGAACTCGTTGGAGTTATAACAAGTAATGGTGATGATTGATCAGAGAGAATTCGCAGCAGCGTATTTTGCTTGTCGATTTGTTCCTATCGTCGTATTTGTTAAGTCTCGAGTGTGTTATATGAAATCAGTGATTCGGAGAAAGTGAAGGGTGACATTCTTTTCGCACATTCCTTCGCTTCCGTATTACTGAATCGCTTTCATAGGCTTAAGCGTGTGTGCGCGCGCGTGTCGCACGTTGGACAGAAAATTCGGCAAAATTTCTCTGTAGATTTTTTATCTGCTGAATTTTACAACCTGTTGCATCATATTCGTTTTTTCACTTTTTTTCCAATAGCGCTGAAATAATATGACGGAAGGTGTTCTTGTAATTTCAAAAGTGAACGCGGTTTTTGTTGTTACTGTTATTGAAGCTGTTTGTGAAAAAATACAGGAGCAGAAAACGCGTACAAATGAAAATAATTTGTTTGCCAGTAAATTACCGACGTTTTTATTTCGTTTTATCTTGCTAAAGAAAAGGCGTTCAGGGTTTTCATCGAAGAAACAAAAATATTTATTTCAATGTTAAAACTGTACACGCGATCAAAAAATAATGGTGGATAACCAAGGTCGTTTAATCACCGCTTATGGCTCATAAATTTAACAAACGCGTCACTGAGTTGATTTGAATTTACGTAAGATTCGCTTGCCACTACGTCGCTCATTCTATGATACGTAATAATAGTAATAGCGCGTTTTAGTTACTCCTGGTGTATTTCAGTTTCCATATTCATCCATCTTAAAGCGAGTTTCGCAATTATCGAAAGCGCATCGATATGCGCATTTTTCGAATTCGTGTCATCATAGCCGAGTCCTTGGTGTTGTTCGCGAGAAAGTGGGTCTTCCTGTAACGCAATCTAATTGACCACCGTTAGGAGACTTACTCTCACGACGGAATTATGTACATGAATTTAAAGTGATTTATTCAAATCATCTACCGAGAGATTACCCAAGAATTCAATCAACCTCTCGAACTTTCAAATAATTACTTCGTCTATCTTTCGTCGCTTTTCTAGACTGTCCATAAATATTAAAATCATTATGCTGATATCTACATATTAAAATATCTCTAGTGTTCAACCGTAAATAAACGTACGTAGTACATTCTAAACGATAGTGGCAGGTAAGTCGCGCGAAATTCGAGTTAAAAGACGAGTACACAATTCTTTTCCAGTCTATTTTAAGTTCGATCGCGTCTCAACGGATCACTTCATGACTGTGTGTTACGCATCTTGGTAATGAGATGTCGCTCCAGTCGCAGCGTGTCTTTGGACCGCGATATCTCATTAAATGGTCAACTAGTAGAGACAAAGCAGTTCTAAACACGAGCAAGCAAATAATTTTTTTATTCCACCGATGCCTTCGCTCATGGCGGCTACAGGAGAAAGTTGTACAAATCGTCATGGACTATTTAACGACTGCCTCCACTGTTTAAAATAGCGGAAAATATTCCTAGTTTTTGAAATAAATCTATCCAGCATATAATCCCCAAGGTGATTTTTTGATGAATTTAGTCGGTCGCTAAATGTGCGTTTTACATGGTATGATTGCGTTTCATGGAAAACGATGATATATTTATAGTTTAAAAAGCACGAAGAAGCAACTGGAAAAACGGAAAAATTATAACGGGTTCTCAAGTAAACGGTACCGCGTTCTTCATGGAAACTAGCCTTCCCTGAGTCGTGCTTCTATCGACATGGATCTTAAAGAATTTTTGTCTTTTGAGCACGTTATCCCGAGTATGTATATATCTTTGTTCACAAAGAACATCATGGCAACCGCTTCCTTGGTGTATGTAGCTGCTTATTTGTATTACGAATCATCATCGAACGTAAAAAAAAACTTCAATTTTCTTTAAATGCTACTTATATTAAATCGAACCATTTGAGGTTAATTTTCGCAATTTCATATTTTTATTCGAACGCTGATATAATTATTGAATCGTAAGAATGATCGATACAAAATCCACGCCACTCGACTCGTTATCTTTTTTTTCGTCGTGTTATCAAGTATGCGCGCGCCAACCGAAAGATAAAGTACAAGGTCCGATTAAAAGAAGCGTATTAATTCGGATGAAATTCAAAGCGGCAACGAGAACTACTGCTTTGGAAAAAAAGAAACTTGCCCGTTTCATTATTCGCGTCGAGTAAAAGTACTCGCGTTGGTGCAATTAACGAGCTCCACCAGGAATCCTTACTAGAGTTTCGCGAACGTTACATGTGCGTGCGCGTGCATAGCTACCTATTCGCGCTATCGTGCACGGTATCTAGAGTTAAGTGACCGTCGACATGTTCGAACGGAAGCAAAACGATAGGTATTCTCGAACAACATTGAGTGCATTAAAAGCAAAGGTATAATTCAAAGAATTTGGATTTTTTTTTATACTCAAAATATGTTACAAAAATAGTTTAATTCTCCTAGAATTTGCAATACGTAATTGTCTAACCTTAAAAGTACGATTAACAATCATAAAAGAATTTATGCATTAGGAATTGAACGATTTTTCTTTGTCCTTCATGGACATTTCTTTGCGCAAAAAGAGAAAGTGATATAGCACCTTCCTCGTCGCTAAATGTGTACGGTCTCGTGTGACAGGCTCAGGAAGGTCTATGCAGACGTGCGTAACCTGCCGCGTTTGGTTGGACAACGCGGCGTGCGCGCATGCGCGGCCCGCGCGTAGTAGTACACACGACCAATCGTGACGTCACGTGACGCCCGATAACACTTTTGTTGTCGTCGGTCTGTCGTCGTACGTATACCACGATTACGCGTGACGTACAGTTTAGTCCGAGACACCGAGCAAGTCTCACGCGAAATACCGATTCTCCCTCTCGTCCGACCATTTCGCGACGCAAATCGATTCAACGCGAATTTAGCTTAATGTTTTAATTGGTGACTTGTTCGTCTGTTGTGTCTACAGTTTTATCTAGAACCACTACACGTCGTTCGGTCTTCTGGTTTTCTACAATCGTGTCATACGAAGGAATGTGGAAAGTGTAGTGAGCGTACACAGACGACGTTACAGTTTTGCATAGTTCGAAAGTGAGTTCCAGCCGTCGATTTACGTACAATGTTGTTAAATCTCGTGTATATTCACTTTCCCTTTTGACATTCTACAGGAGTTATACGTTCCATTATTTTTGAACGTATCAAAAGTATTGATGATATATCATTTTGAAGAAAAAATTTGTAAATTTTATTGTAGTGTCGCATAATTAGCTAGACTTCGAGAAATTTTAAAGTAGATATTCGTAATGAATGTAATTTCCTGCAGTTATAAAGTAGCAATAAAGTGGAATTGTGCATCAAAGTGATCGAAGTAAAGCGTAGTCTGTAATGAAGTTTTTGTTCCAAACATACGTTTATCAGCGTATAATGGAAGCGCCATATACGCTGCTGGTAACCTATAGAGGTGAAAATGGGCCTCGTGAAACATAGTCCTTACTTCGATCGATAAAACAGACTGACCAGAATTTCGTTTATTCGTTATAACATTAGTCATCGGGTAACTCTTATCCGGACGACGTAGTTGCGCCATGATCTCATATGATGGTGGGAAAGTACGCGTCGAGGATAATATTTCGTAATTTTGTCTTGACACAGAGAACAAACTCGCGTTTGTGTTAACTACGTCAACGACGATAATCCAACAATACGTCTAAAGGGGTTGAAACTGGTAGATAAGTATTACATGTTAAAGCAATCGAGGTGCAATGTTAGGTACACACACCCGGTTCAGTTTCCGCGTTTATTTACAACCGTGTAAAAGAGTAGGGTGATTTCTTTTTAGCTGCACATTCCTTTCAAGGCCCCTGCAGGGAACGAACGGGCCAGCAATGGTGTCTGACATGGTCGTCCCCCCATGCACCGACCGCTTTCTACTTTGAAATGGTTCAATATGGAGCTCCTCGATGCCTTTCCTTATTTACGCATTGTCTTTAACTGCTGTCGATAAAATCGATCGGTCACGGGATACGCTTCGATTATTTGACGTTTAATGTTATGTTCTTCTCGGAGTGTTGATAGATGAATTTTTGATTAGTGTTGTTTTTTCCTAATAATTCGCGACAAAATTTTATGGAATTGAATTTCGTGATTATGAACTGTATAATGTTTAAGAGTGATCCTCAAAGGGTTAAGTAGATCTACACTTAGAAATGACGCGTTTAAATGGATCTAATTCCGGCCGAGGTCAAAGCTTCGTTTAATTGCCAAACACAGCGCTACACTGATGTAAGATTAGATGTAACGGCATCGAGACGAAGTGACGTAGTTTTTAAAACCGAATCTCGTGAGAATTGGATGGCATCCAGTGAAATTGGGGACTGAGAGTTTTATCGCGCGCGCGGCTACTCTACAATTATCTCGATCGAAAATCCGCGATAACAGAAATTCGTAAAACATATGACAAGTTCAAAACTTTGTAGAAAAATTTATGGATCAATTTTCAAGTCAAACAAACAAGAACCACTTCTTTTTTCTCTCTGATTTCATTCGCCTGTATCGCGTAAAATAATGTCGATTGGTGTATGTATGTGTGCACATGCAAGTAAACTTGCGAATACGAGAAGGGAGAGGACGACGCGCACGAGTCAGCGACTTCGAAGCAGACTTTACAGGTTAGGTAACATGTATCCATGGCGATTTTTTTCCCCGCGGAGAAAGTTAGCTTAGGCGCACTTCGAGCGTAAAATCCCCCCTCTTTCTCTCTCACTCTGTACCATGGTTCTTTATTTTCCGTGGCGAAGAAATTAAGCGGTCTTTCAATTACAAGTGTGCGTGTACATCTTTGATAACACATTCCTATTAAACACTACTAGGGAACTAGTCGGGTGGAATCCCTTTCGTGCGATAGGAAATGATGAAAATACATGTCTATTTTATCATAATACTGCGACTAATGCAACTGCTCACATTTGAATATGTTTCATATTAATTGACGTTTAATGATGAAATTGTTTAGCAACAAGTGTCACGTAACACGAAATATGTATATTCTTTGAACGTGCGATTAATCTTATGCGGCGGCCATCTTGTTGCCACATAAAGGTGTCGGAGGAGCCATCTGTCGGCGCATTGAACAATTTATTTTCAAAATTATTTCTGTCTACGCGTGACTCAACCGGTCAATTCGCGGAAATTAATTTCACGAGAGATTCATCTTCCTGCTAAATGTTAATCAGGAGGTTAGGAAACACGACGTGACTCACAGTCAGTTTACGGTATGAATATAGGTAATTGCCACTCAGGAAAATATAACAATATACACATTGGTTCTATCTTTGCATAAATGCAGATTTTTAATTGCTTACTTTCTACATACTTCCTTTCATTTATTATTCCGATGAACCATATAATTCTATATAATTTCCATAGTCAACCTTGTATATCACAATCTGCACTACCGTTAGACAGAATTGCACGATTAAGGTTCATTTATGCTATCGACGAGCCGTGCACGATTTGAGCAAAACGAAGGCACCGTCGAAGCACGTATTGGGAGATTCATATATTTTGGATGTGAAAAGTCAAAAAGTACATTGTGTTTTCTTACTAATTTTTATCGATTTTTCATCTCGGATCGCACTTTGATTAATCCAATAGTGTGAACGCCGGACGAGGACTGAACGAGTTCTTTGAGAATTCGTTGCCAACGAATCAAGCACAAGGCTCGTACAAGCCTCGTTGGCATGGTTGTGGAGTTAATTTTTTCAAATGATGGTGCAGTCAATCGGAGTGTATTTGCTCATTGGGCTTTGCATGTATATGTTAAGGAATAATCAGAAATAATTATAAAACACTATCAATACATGCTTCGACGGTGCCTTCGTTTTGCTCGGCTCGTGCACGGCTTGTCGATACTATAAATGGACTTCTACTAATGGAAGGAAACTAAGGTTAAAGTCACTTTCCAAAATTTATTATCTTTCACGTTAAACTGCGGGCAGCGTAATTGCTCCGATAGTGACCTTCGGTTGATTATGGAGGTTTCTTCTATTATGAAAAATGAGGCATGAAATATTAAAAGAAAAAATTCTGTATTTTTAATACAGAATTATATACAAGATAAAATATCACAACTATTGCGAGTAAAATTTTTCTTGTTCGGGTATAGGAAATTCTTTTCAAGAGGAAGCTCATCGCGTTCGAGAATCCCGTTGCTCTGATGCGTATAAAAAGTGTACGCTCTATAAATAGTACATTACGCAGTCTCTTAATCGTTCACGCATGCCCGACGCTCGCAGGATCATTGACATCTTGTCAATTCGTCGACAAAATTCCATTTAAATAAAATATACAGGCTGGCCAACATAAGAATTATTTCTAGAATTCTTTACCGATAAAGCGATGCAATTTGTCGATTTATCAGGCTGTAAAGAAAACATAACATGTATTATCGTCACTTGGTCGGTTAGATTCACCGAGGTTACGGGGCGAACAATTTGTTCTGATTTTACGAAATACCGCACCGGTTAGAAAAAGCATACGAGTGATCACGCACGATTATTTATCTAAGCTACAACTATTTTTACGGCGACCGTGCAATTTGAACGAAGTGTGTCAAAGCGGTCATCATTAACTTAATATTTGCAAACGAATTATTCCTGACGAACACTGCTGGCCATCGATTTACTACCAACCTATAGATATCTTTCTTCTTTTTCTTGTGCACAATGTTCCAATTGCAGGTGACAAAATTACACGATTCTCGATATTATTCTCGTAGCAATTAATTGAACGACTCTAGAATTTTCAGAAAGGTTATCGCGCGCGTGTGTGTATACATTTCTTTTTTTTCAATATGGGAATAAAATTATTTTTTAACATCAAACTCTTTTATTCCATTATTCTTCACAATCAAACATGCATTATCTAGGTTAGAAATATCACGTTACGACACCAATGAAATCTTATGTCAGCCATTGTAAAGGCTTTCTCAAAGTGGAACGAACAGAACGAATTGTAACGTCATTCATTTTAAATGCGAAACTGTCCCATACCTCTCGTCTTCACTTCTTGATCGATGAGTCCTCGAGTCGAAATTCTTTCTTGTGTTTTCTTTATCGCGACAGGATGGAAGTATATTTGAATCCATATACAGCGGGGGAAAGAATACGAAATTCGGCGTATTATTGACATGACTGATACGAACAACACATAAATACGGACTCGCGTACCGCTAGGCTGCCCTCTGTAGTCGCCTCTTTTACCGTCTCTCGGTAATACCGTTACGTCGCATTTTTTTTCTCTCGTGTCTCCTGTTCCGCCAGATTTCTAGATATAAAAACAAAAGATGGATTACAATACAATGGCGTGGAGTGCACAATTTTAAAATATAAACTTGCAAGTTCGTTTTCTAATGATAAAAAATTCTACATTTAATTAACGAGCTTTTAATGGTGTACTAAAATGAACGCAGTATTTTTTATTTTGCATATTTTAAATTAGTCACAGTCTCAGAGGATAAAACAGTTTCAAAAAAATTCTGTTTTCCACGACAGAAATTTAAGATTAACAATAATAAAAAATAATTAAATTAGATGAATCAATTTTCTTTCAATTTCTCATTTCAGACGCTAAAATGAGATTGGAGGAAGATCTTGTGATCCGTAGGAGCAGACCCACAATGATTTCAGCCAAATATCGTGCGAGAGAGGAGCGTCGTCGCTTGCTAAAGATCTCAGCTGGCAAGCTGAGAAGGATCGAGGACCCGGAAGCCAGCCTGTGCAGATCGGTTCTCATAAACAATGCCGTCAGACGGCTGCAACGCGAGAACCGGGACGAAAAGACAAGAAATTATGGGCTTCCGGTAGTTACGTATCTGAGTGACTCTACCAAAGAGAACAACATCTCTAGCAACCTTATCGTCGGAGTAACGGACGACGAAACGTCTTCTAGAAAGAGGTAAAACAGATTTAATAAAAATTTATTAATTTCATCGATAATTCACAATAGAAATTTGTGAACTCTACGGGAAAAGTCAATTAGCTTAATATTCTGGATAAATATAAAAAGATGGTAATTGAATTCTTTCATTCCACCCGAAGAGTGGCAGATCTCGCATACGGTCGCTTAGAGATTCATTTTACATAATACAGATTATACAAGCACCAGTTGCGCAATATCTTCGGTTAATCATAGAGTCCAACTTTCATATTATTCTAAATTTATTTACACTTAAAATAAAAAATCTTTTGTTTTATAGATTAAGTGATGACACGAGGAACGAAGGAATCAGTCCTAAGCGACAGAGGCACGACGATCTCGACCTCCAGGACGACGTGTTCAGTGACTTCTACATCTTACCGCCCACTCCTCGATTGCTCTCTCACATCGACGAGGTCCAAGAGCCCGAATCCCCCCATCACCATCATCTGGTTTATCCAGAGGATCGTTTAGGTTCCGTGGAGGTTCGGTCGGCAACGACTATCATTAGTACCAGCACTGCGAACACAACTACAAGCAGCAGCACCAGCACGCCAGCGAGTAGTTGCTGCAACACAG
>NW_017100397.1:1868451-1889354 GCF_001263275.1 Habropoda laboriosa | reverse complement strand
AGATGATGCTAGTAGTCAACTAACTAGCATTACCAGATCCAATGACGTTGGTATGATGGAGGCTTCTGACGTGGTTGATCCTGACAGGATCTGTGATTTCGCGAGGTTTGCTGACTCCGCAAAAAGCCTAGAGGAACGTTTGGTCGAGTTGCAATCCCTAGATGAACATTTCGATTTGGCCAAATTCGAGAGGAATAACAATCAGAGCTGTGGCAGAGCGTTCCACGATATCCAGACCTTCCACAGTCTAGTACCTGGCCTGGAAACCTAGAAGGGAGCCTCGTGCCTCGAGCACCCTACTCTCGTCGCGTCTAGTCCAAGGGAAAAGCACGAGCACGACCAAGACGACGATAAGGATAAGGGTAGACGGCTTCGCGGCACACACGAGGAACCACGGCGAGGATGAACCTGGAACTGTTGGATAGTACGGAGAGTAGCATTGGCTACAAATCTTCGGAATGATGGAAGAAAAAACATCGTCGACTTGGTTGGACGACTAATCAGGGGATTTGCTCATAGCACAGAAGTACGGGCAAACCTCGAATAAATATTGGCTAATTGTTTCAAGTAGTATTCAAAACTGTACATTTCCAGACTGCGATGAAGAATTGAAACTATAACAATTATGATTTTTTTAATTTGGTTGAGCTTGTTATTCATGTGACGTTAGTGCAAAGAAAAAGTGTTTGAAGTATATGTTGAAAGAGAATTGCAGCCTTCTACGGCCTACAGATTAATAGTCGATAGCATTGCTTGTTATCCTTGGTATTTTTGGTCGTCCAACCATTGCCGATGGCATTAAATAATGTGGAAAAGGGAAGACTATGTAAGAGGATGAAAAAAATGGACTTTCGTAAATTGGGTGCGTTTTCAATAGTATCGACATTTCTCGATTTCAACGAGGAGTATCTTCGCTATGTACATTACCGTCGGTCGGTACTGCGTTTTGTCGATATTATATGTTGAGCGTACGAGTATCGGTACCAAAATGTCCTGAAAAATGCATTACGTATCGTAATTTGTATATATTCGAGTACGTTTCTAAGAGCACGTTAACAGTTATAATTATAGATGAATTTGTAGCAAAAATTTCATGCAGAAAGTAAGAAAAAAAGTCGCCGAGGAGAAATATGCCGAACAGAAGAGATGCGCGCGTCTGTTGTGTATAAATGCCTTTAGAGTAGCTGTGAATCGATGTAAAAGTGATGTGCGAGCGGAATCGAGTGAATTTTCACTATCGCATTAAGTCACAATGGGCCTTCGATATCTATTGATGATATTATCATTTTATTTTTAAAACAATTTTTTCATACTTTCAAAGAAAAAAAAGACATCTTTAGACTTTTGAAAAATTATTAATGTGAATTATGAATTAAATGCAATATTTACTAGGATATATTCCGGAATGTTGATCGTTGAATGTTTGTTTCTCGTGTGGCATTTTTTTTAACTGTTTTTTTTTTTTCATTTTACTATAACGACAAAGTACGTTAGTTCATAATGTTTGCAAAGTTTCGAATTTTGTTACGACGAAATACGTGACTATACGATTTGTATACACGCCCCTGTATATAATGTATTGTTTTCAAAAGTACGTAAAATAAGTTCGACTCGGTAAGACATACGTTAGAATGGATTCTGCGGACACTGTGCAGTGCAATAGTTTGTCCTTTCAGTTTATCTTGCAGAAGAATGGCTAAAGGATATGCGAATCGATCTGAAGCATTAACCATATTATTATTGTATAGTTACATAAATGTTCATGATCGATTCGTAGCTTCTAAACACTTCCACTGTTGACGTATTGACAACGTGGTCGCCATGTTTCTTTTACAACCTGGTGGAGCCAATTTGGAAGCTCATTTCTGACTTCATTGACCTAACCTATCCCTAGCTCGTTCACAAAAGTGCTAAAAAGGAATTGGACGATCGATGTCACGCGTGCAACCCTTTTTTTTGTACGTTTTATTTAACAATCGACCACTTTTGTACGTTTTCGTAGGATCGAACAACTCCCTATCGTTTCCACTGAAAGCATACGTGTGGTAAATTCGACGTAATGTTTACAGAATATCGTTTGTTGATTCTACTTTCTTTTTTTTTTTGTACAGAATAACAGCATATGCATTTTTGAATCCTTTTCAACGTTCAAACATTGGTTAATAGTCGACGTTGCGATGTGAAACATAAACGTCCAACTATGTATCACGAAATCGATTATTAAAGCATCGTGATCGTTTGTATCGATTCGTAAATCCGGTAAAAGAAAACAGAAACAATGCCGAAAGCGTGGAAACGATGCAAAGAGAAATCCAATCTTCCTTTCGAACACTCCAGCCATGCTTTGAGGGATATCTCTCGATGTATATCGTTACGTCGGAAGAGAATCGACTCGATTCATGGTTCGATGTGTTCACACTGTAAATAGCCTCATTAGCACCCTTTAAGTAATTAGCTATGTATAAAGTTTCATACGTTGTTTAGGTTTTTAGTACTAGTTATCCGAGATCAGTTACCAATTATACGAACAAATTGCAAATAAACCGCAAAAATATAATATCGTACATGTGTTTTTAACTCCCCTAACCTTACTCTAGTGGTTATTAATTTATTGTTTAGTTTTCAATACTAAGAAATCTGATGAGGATAGAAAGAATACAAGTATACAATTTTTTGGTACTTTTTTTATTGAGTGTTGCGAATATATACAAAGGATGGCGAACTAATAATAACTATTACATTAGAACCAAATAAACAAAGGTTATCATGATAGTACATATTAACATGTGTTAATATTTGTTTAAATAACATAATGATCGTAAACGGTGTGTAGCGAATTTCCAAAAAGATGGTCTTGCAATACGTCAAATTGTCCATCGTATTATCTTGTGTGTGTGTGTGTCTGTGCGCGCATGTGCAGTAGCTCACACTAAAAATCGTCCACCACCTTAAATTTTCTAATTTTGTCCAAAAACTGCACTGTATGAACATGGTATCGTTATAATGAGTGTAATAATATTCCGTCTGTGTTGTTATTTGCTTGAATATAAAGAATAATGTAAAATTTTGTAAAGTAATTGATAAAAAATCAACATATCTAATTACATTTATGGAAAGTAGCTCACATTAAAATTCGTCCATCTATAATAATTTGGGGATTCCGAGCGTTAAAATATCTTCAGTCAAATTGTTTTTGAGTATTTTCGTTGTAAGTATTTTTCGTAGTAAGTATTAGCTTAGTTTCATTATATTATTTCATTACTTTACACATTTTAGATGTTTTTGGAAAAAATGGAATATTAGAAAAACAAGCAACTGTAGGAGAATGAAAATTAATCAATTTTGATCATAATCAAGCCAAATCACAAATGTGAAATAGCATAAATTATAAGTAGAAGTTGTATAACATTCCAATATATCCTTAAAAAATACAAAAATGAAAATCGTGCATCCAATAAAATAATTAGAGTGACACAAATATTTTAAACGATTATTAAATGATGATATGACAAATTAAGATAGATCTGACAGAAAGTACCCCACAGTTTGTTGCAAATGATGAAAAATATTTAAATAAAAAATTTCATCCGGAAAATGTTCCGAGAATATTGCGAAGTATATAACGAAAGCAAATTTAATATACAGAATGTCCCAGCAAAACCCGAAGATCTAAATATATCCTGTTTTTAATGATACTGGAAAATATGTAAGAGATAATCTGAGTAGTTTCGAAGAAGGAATACACTTTCAAACGTGGTGGACGATTTTCATTGTGAGCCACGTATGTACAAACTGCTTTTGCGCAGCATCGACATCGCTTCGTAACATTCGATCCTCGATAAAAAGAGAAAAAAAAAGTATTCCAGATCGAAGATCGATATCGTGTCAAAAAATTAATATCGGAAGGCTGCGTTCAAAGAAAAGAGAAAAAAAAATGGATCCACCAATTTGTTGATCGATGTGAAATCGATCGATTTCGATCAATATACTTATCAACAGTATAAACTTTTCTTTTTTATTCAAAACGATAAGTTAGAATTTAGAAAATAAATAACTACCACCCGATTAGTATTTTGTATATTTTTTTTCTCGTATTTTTATAAATAGCAACGTATTATTTAATCGTTCTTGCGTGTAATAAGCGAATCGTGATCGTGATTTCACGGGTTGCGAATGGGGAAACATACCTGTTTCCTGTTTTGTCCGACATACGGTGAGTTTAGGTATGAAAAGTGAAAAATTTCTATACATCGTTTATAGTTCGCATCCATTCCCGCCATGTTATGTTTTGTGCGTTTAAAAATCGCGACCGTCCGAGTTCGTCCGTTCGGAGTGGTGAGCTAGGATTCATAAAAATGCGATCACTCGACCCAGATACAAAATCGTGTAAAAAAAGTGTGAATACGTTTTCCCGTTCGTTGATCAATTACTCGACGATTATATTTTACGACGAGAATTCGTTCAATTTCCAATTGTGAAAAGTTCTGAAACATTTCGAGATCAGCCAATGATACTTACTTTCATTCAACGCGTTTATATATCATGAAATTATTTCTTTAATCATTTAATCGTGTTGCAATGTTGGTGGACACGTCAAACACAAATCCTCAATGTAAGAAAAAAAAAAAGAAAAACCAACACATAGAATAGATCGACTCGTATATACGGCAGATATCGCATTCGAGATAACAATCGATTCCGCGGATACGAAGTTTCGTAAAGTTAATGGAGAAGCAGCAGGACGATGTATCACGTGCAATCGGCGCCCGAAAACTACCGAAATAATTCGACTTTTTTCTTTATTCGAAATGTTCTCAATTCGAAAACTTAGCACGTAATATTTATCTTGCTTCTTTTTTATTGCTTTTTTTGATCGATCGTCTACCTCCTGTCGCTTATCGATCTGCCTCTCGCCTCTGCTTTTCACCTCAAAATATATTTTTTCGCCGCAAGAAACGTCCAATGATTTTTGCTTTTCACTTTTCACAGGATATTAACCGTAACACATTAAGAGCTATCTAAGAATGTAAATTGACTTGCTAGTTGTCCTTTCAGTTTCTATGTAAATGCTCTCCATCATGCTTCTCGTAAGTGCCGTCAGAGGCATGTACAGTCGCAATTACCGTCAGCAGAAACATCGCAATAGTGTCAGACATTTATCGACGGGTATCCTTTACGATTATCTGTATTTATTATTGAATCTGCCTCATTATTTTCATATTTTCAGGATTATTGTTGAAATAATAATTGAGTTAGATTGCGTTCCATCAGCCAAAAATCATTAGATGATTCCTGCTCCCCAACTTACTACGATAATTTTGTTTTGATCACAAAAATAGAACTCTTAAAACTTAAACTCAGTTCACTCTCACACTATTTTCCTCTTTCTCTCTCACTCGCACGCTCGTTTTCTCTCTTTCTCCCCTACTTTCTCACTTCCGCTGTGTATCTTCGTATACACACGAGCGATCATTTGCTGAGTAGTATGCAGTTAGCGTTGATAAACTGTAGTTGCTACTATTATTATCAATTTGTCAATACATCGATCTCTCCTATTCGATTCGATAGCATGAAAATGGTTGTTGTTACACTATCTAAACGATTCGCCATTATCATTAAAAACAATGTCGCGTGTATTAAGGTTGATTTTCACTGGCGTGATAAATATTTTTCATTATTTAACAGTTCATTAACGTAATTAGGGTGTTTACAAACCATGAAGAAACGTTGACGATTGACAGTTAAAAATCTGAACAATAATTTAAATATCGTGTTTCTACTATGCACTGTACAAGCAACATAACGCAGCAGCGACTGAATTAACTTTTATTTGAAGAAAAAGAAAAAGGTATATTTGAACGTAAAACTGTAATCGATACACAGGCTCTTATAATAATCTAATACGCATCAATTAAATGTAGCTCTTACGAAAAATAGAAGGAAAGAAAAGAGAAGTAGGTAAACATAATTCAAAAAATTCCACGAGTCTTGTGCAGAAAAAAGAAAAGAATTCATGCGCTCGAAGGAAGGAACGAGCTATGGAATTCTTGAATCTCCAATGTTCATGAAACACGTAACAAAGAAGGACTGTAACAATTATTATACAACAACGACCATAAAGTTTCCACGTATGTTCCTTCGTTTCGATTGCATTCAAGAGAAAAAAAAAAAGAAACGAAACGAAAGGGTTGAGACTTCATCAGTGGCGTGCAACTGTCTATATAAGAAAATAAATACGAACCAAGTCTCTGCTCTGTACACACGAGTTACTTGTCATCAACGTATCTACTACTTTTCTTTCTTTTTCCAACGATCTCTCTCGCTCGTTTTTTTTTGTCTCTCAACTCGAATAAACTGAAGCAAAAAGAGAAACAACAAGACAAAGAAAAGCTATCAACAACTTCTCCATCATCAGTTATATACGTTTCAGAAATATAAATTTGACACCCACTGCACACAGCTCAGTAAATACTATCTCGCAATTTTAGACGCCACCGCACGTCGATAACAATAATTACGCTGATCGTCGATACTCGTTTCTTTAGTTCGATATATATATATATTTATTTATAACGTTTTGTATTATATATACTTACATACATATAATACTAACGTCGTGTGACATTCTTTCCTATCGTTCACGCGCACGTGCGCTCACAATTGTGCATTGGCTACTGTGTACAGTAACGATGCACGTTTACCTGTGTCTGTCTGTGTACATTTTTTTACGTGTCGCCACGTGAACGTTTTCCAGATTAGATTACACACATCTCGAGTTACTGACCTTCGCCGCATTACTTTATGGATACATTGTTTTAACTGTTTCTCTATTTTTTATTACAATTTTTTTGATTGATTTCAATTATATTCAAATTTATACTTGAAAATATTTTATCATTGGTATTATTGTTTTATAAAAAAAGTTTTTTAAGATTATGCTAGTGTATACTTTAGTTAAAAATTGTATTAAACTTACCAAAGTATTACTATATCATTGGATGTCAAATATAATACAGTATACCTCAGTAAAGCTATGCTGTAATGTATTCATAACTATCCTAGATTTTTAGTATTAATAAGCATTCATTTTTCATCGATAATTTTTAATTTTCACAAATTAGTCAACAGCAATCCATAAAGCTATAGCATACAGTCAATAAACTCGAATTTTCGTTTTAATTCGTATGCAATTCACTTGTATATGCAATACAGAAGCTCTCTATTCTGGTCCTAGTTCAACACAGCCGATATTCAAAATTTGAAGTAATAGAACGGATATATATTCTCTTGAACCGATTTCCGTTTCGTGTTAATTGATTTTGTGAACGCGTTAACTAGTGCACAGGTGAACAACGATAAAGAAAATGGTTAAAAAAAAAAAAAAAAAAAAAAAAACCGAAGCGTGAAAAAATTTTTTCGAGTATTTCATTCACTCGTCAATGGCACCGAGCGAACAGAGAACGATTTTTAGGCAGTTTCAATTTCGAAAAAAATTTCTACAGCTCCTATCGATATGAATCGGTTCAAAAGTGGACGTATCCGCGATTTTAACGATTCTGAGCGTCCTTCATGACGGAACTCAGTTCAACAAACAACGCTTAATTTCCCTTCTTTGTGCCTTCCACTTTCGGTTGCTTTTTTGTCTCGTGATTCAAACACGTCTACTACTCCTAAAAGCTAAATTACATTTGAAATTTCATCATTCTTCGACTATATACAATCGATCACACACATCTGTTTTAAGGCAGTAATAATCTAACCTCGAAATGGCACGCAATAACGCGTATCCGAAAACGAGGAAGTTTTGCTCATTTCTAGAACTTTTATGAATCTCTTCAAACGATTGAACACATTCTTTGATTTATTTTTCTTTCTTTTTTTCTTCACGTGGCGACCCCATGCACAAAGAGACAAAGAAGATAAAGAAGAAGAAAAGAAAACGGTTCTTTCTTTCTTTCTTTCTCTCGCTCTCTCAGTCTTCCTCATTCGCTCAGTTTCTCTTTCACTCTTACTCTGTCTCTCTCTAAAAAGAATTACGAAATCTCAAACCTCTCTCGAATTCGCGATCGTGTTACACGATTATTAAAGGAATCCTGCACGACAATTAAATTTGTCGCGGCGTATATAGTAATTGAATTATCCATAAAGAAATAATTAATTATAATAATATAATATAATAATAATAATTGGTTACGAACTAGAAATAATTATCAGTTATGTACAGTGTAATATAATGATATTATAGTAACGTAATAAATAAGCTCGAGGCGTACAGGTCTACACCTACGATTTGTTTTATAGAGTGTATTTACCAATTCATACGATAACGCTTAGCTTTCTCGCTCAACGATCGCCCTTGCGGGCGTGCATTTCTCCCGCCATAAATCTTGGCTATAAAAAAAATCACCCCCTATATACCCGCACTCTTCCCCTCACCCCCTCTCTCTCGCCCGCCCTTTTACTCTTCATTTAATATTCGCCACTTATCTTTTTCCCCAGGTAGATAAAAATATATTCGACATATGAGACAAACCGTCAACGAAATCTATACACCATGGTGCCATTTGTTGCGCGTATACACGCGAATCGACTATATCTCTTTCGGGACGCGCAGGAAAAGGAACGAACTACCGATTTCAAATCGTTCTTCGAGGCGCTATGGATCTTTTAACGAGATTTCGTCTCGAGCCGTTGCAAATATCTCGAAGAACGCGCGGGATAGATATGTCTCTAGCAGTGACCGTTTTTGTTTTATTTTATGTAACAACAGCAAGGCAAATCGTCAGTTTTGTTCTTCCTTTCGTTTCGTTCGTCCGGAATACGTTTTGCTTCAAAGATGAATGCTTTTCCGTTAACGAATCATTTTTTTTTAATAGCTTGGAATACGAACGAAGAAACAGCGGGAGCGTATTAACTTCCACGATATTTACACCCCCCCTTTTTTCCTTCTTTAACTACTCCCTTCTCTTACGAACGATCCTTTGTATATCTTTTTTTCTTATTTTTGTCTCTCTTTACTCGTATACGTATATCTCTATATATTTAACTATGTATACGTGTTTCAAGTCTGTTCAACATATTATATTCCGTCATTTAAAAACTAACGACTTCATCCGCGTCACACATTCTTTCCTTTTTTTTAGGCACTTTTCCTCGGAAACAGATTCCTATCGTGTTTCACCGCATTCTTCACACTGGGGCTTTGGTTGTCGTGTACAACATTATTAGCAACTGTTCTGTTTCTCTCGCTCCTCGACGAATCGTTTTTCTACTATATGTACTATCACGGCGTGTACGCATGCGTGTTTGCGACTACGATCTGTACGAACCTCTCGTCGCCATGCGTCTTAATGTATCATCGTAAAATCGTTTCGATTTCTTTTTTGAGCAGTGTACAGCTCTCTTCGAATGCACTCGATTTTTATAAGGCAGATATTGTCGCTTCTCGCGGTGAGCGTTGACTAGACCCTCTCTAACGAAGCATCCTCTCTATCGCTATCTCTCTCACTCTCTGAACACAAAGCTCGATCGATATTCGAATTCTTCTATCTCGGGTCCAATAGGCAAACGTCTTCCTCTCGTATACTCTATTCAACGCTCTTTTGTGTCTAAAAGAATTAACATCTACATGTTTTGTTTTTACTTACTTTTCACTTCTCTAATCGTCCCTATTTCTCATTTGTCTGCAGGTCTGGTGACAGTCTGTGGTATTACCGTCAGCGACTTCGGAATCTTCGGTAAAATTGGAATCTGGCTGGACGTCTTTGTGGTAACCTGAATCGACTTGGGCAGATTTAGGTTATGTAGTAAATTCTGCGTTGGGCTGTTTTCGTTCGCCAACGATCGCACATTGCAGATCAATGGTTCGAAGTCGCTTCTGCTTTGTCGACTAAGCATCTCTTGCTGCATCCTCAGATGTTTTTGGAACTGCGTATGAGCGGCGAGCTGCGCCTTCTGGTACTGCGTGGTCGACTTCAGATTCGGCGGGGAGCCAGAATTGCCGCTCGAAGTGGTCGACTGTTTCTCTGTGAGCATTTGTTGCTTCTGTTTTTTCAGATTCTGCAGTCGCTTGAAATCCGGCTCGCTCAACTGAAATACTTTACCACCCGATGAAGCTGGCAGCTTTTGGCCGTCCTTTCTTCTCACGCTACCGTTCGCCGTGGTGGCGCTGGTAGACGGCAGATTCAATCTTTGTAGGTTAGGAGGCGGTTTCTTGATTATCGACACTCCAGGATTCAACTTCAGAATCCTTGAAGGACTTCCTTTCGCGGATTGCATGGTACTACTACCAGCTGTTTGTTTAGAAGTGCTTGTGCTTGGCAAAGAATGTCTGTCCCTCTCTAGCACGTACCCACCGCTTAGTCGACGAGAATTGTGGTACTCTGAGGCGATGGGCTCCATGATTGGCTCGTCCATTTTCTCTGGACCCTCGTACGATATCAGTCTGTTCTGTACGGACGTCGAATAATTTATAGCGTTTCGCGAGGCATTCGGTGCTAACACTAAATCACCCGATCTGTAATATTTCTCAAGCAGTATTAGGTGTCTGAGAAACGAACTTTGGTTCCCGTACGGTCTCTGAAGCTCTTGCCAGAGCAACTTTGTGTCTCTATCGTACTGTATCATCGTGGCGCATTTCTCCCAGCCCTGAGGTGTTATTTCTCGAACGTTCGTGAACTCTATATTGGCATGAAGATTCATTTCCTCCTCGCCAGGGAAAAGAGTGCGTACGCTGATGGAGGGATTAGCACCGAGTCTCTGCACAACAGGATTGATATCGTTGTTGGTCCTTGGTCTCTTTGGCAATCTGGTTAGGGTCACCTCTTTGTCCATAGCGAGGATTTCGACCACCTCATTAGGGCTATCACGTGATATCGTTGTGTCAGATATCGTGTACGGATGCATATCCAATAATTTACGTTTTTTCAATTTTTCCACGGTGCTTTCTATGCCGAGGAATTGGACGTCCGTTGTGACGTTATCGTCGTTTGAGTTCGTCTTTGTAATACGATTTTCATTATCCGTCTCAGAATTGGTTCCCTCATTTTTACTGGGTTCTGGTGTAGACTTTTCTGAGGCAGAATTTGTAATTCCATCTGGAGACTTGGAAGTTGTCGTTTTGGACTGTGTGGTGCACTTGGAATTTTTCTTCCGTTTATCCTTGTCTTTATCCTTATCCTTAGACTGGTTTTGCGAGGAATCGTCATCTTCGTTCTCCAGAACCTCGATATCATGATAGTGTAGGATTCTGAACATATAAAAATAAGAAAAAGTAAAGATGTTCTTAAAATATGAATCTCTTAAGGTAGCTTTTTCAATGTTTTCAAATTGTACCTTTTCCTGTAGCTCTTGAAGAACGATCTATGATTCGTGTTCATGTTCTCTACATCCTTGTACTTCAGCTGCAACTGCGTGAAGTAGCGACACAATTTGCAGACGAAGGTGCCCGCGACCAGGATCACAGGAATACCTTGTTGTCCAAGCAATTGGTTCAATTCCTCTGTCTCTGCATTTGCCAACTGATGAGTATGATTTCTCGCTAGTCGGCGCTTACAGAGGGCACAGGTTAAAAATGGCTCGATTTTGGAATAATGGCTGACGCAGAACGACATGGACGTATGTTGACTCGACTCCCAATCAATGTCCACCTAAACAAAAGATATACTCTTGTTGCCATTAAAGCTGACACATTTTAATAAAATTAACTTTCTATTTTTTTATACTAATGATTACCTGTTTTTGCAGACCAGCTTTTATTTTGAGCAACCATCGACGTTTGACATGATGACGAGCAGCGTCTCTGCAGTCACGGGCCGAGCATTTGGACACCATAAGTTGCCTATGCTGTTTCTGCGGTTTCGTTTGCATGTTCGTAGGGCTAGTGTTCGCCTATGAGTAAATCAAATTTTAAAGAATACAATTGGACGATTAACCCTTTCATTACGAACGCTGGATATACGGCATCCACGCGACAACCTTTGTGTACGAGCGCCGAATGTATCTGGCATCTACACGACATAAAGGAAATACTCAAAAAGTATCATCGAAATTTAATTCAACATCAACGAAGAGGCAATGATAATCCCGTGCGGTTAACAAAATGACATTTTCATTCTCAGACCAAAGTCGAAGACGTAAGACGTAAACACGAATGCCAAAGACTGGCCACGCGTAATGTGTACACTTTTGGCGTAAGGTCTCGTTTAGTGGCGGCGCTCCGGCGGAGCGGACTGCCGTAGCGAAAGGGTTAAAAACCATTGTAATAATATTAATAGCACAAGAACAGTTACCTTTCTATCAACATGGCGGTAACAGGCGTCACACAAGCAAGAGTCCTTGGTTAAGTGTCTCTCTATGTTCAAAATCTTCTTGCGTCTCTCGTCGGATTTCATCTGAGCCAGATGCATCGGTGTGTCCAATGAGCCGAATTTTCCAAAGCAGTAGCAACACACATCCGCACATAGGCGTCCTGGATGGATGGAGAAGGAAGAGGACTTCTCTGGAATAACAAGAGACTGACGATCCTTTGACGTGGTATCCTCGTTATCCTCGTCTGTCGTGACAAAACAATCAATTATAATCAGAATTACTATAACACATATAAGAGCATGTCTTGTTTTAATTTTGATCTTTAGGTGAAATGAGGTCAATTTAGTCGGTGGACAATTGGAAAGTTAGAGAGTAAGTACTTGATATTCAAAGCGGTAGCACAAGATATAGCATGCTTGTTATGAAGGGTATACCGTATAACTATTGTGAGTATTCAGAGAATTGCGGGACACAGGTGGTTTATGAATAAGAAAATTGCTTGATATTAGAGAATAATAGGATTGCGATAGAAGAAAAAAATCGTACCATAGTGTGTAGCAAAGATCAATCCTTTAAAATAAATATCAAGCTATTCCTTTTTACAATGATTCTTTAACGGGTCAGACTGTACAAGAGACGAGGATGTGTATTTTAACAAAGCAGAGGAACAGGGAACGATTAAGAATGTAGTTATTCCCGCAACCAGGATTACCGCAAGAGTGTCTGTGGTTAGTAGAGAACTTTCGGTTCGCACCAGAGCTGCTATCTCCCCAACCACTGGTTCCAAACTGAAAATAAAAAAATAAATGAAATAATTTACAAAATTCTCATCTTGTATTATATACAACAATCTAACGTGTTTCTGTTAAAACTGACCTCCTTCTGAATAGTGTAGAAGTTCTCAGGTGAATCTCCTTCTCCATCCCCACGACCCTGTTTCAACACCATTTTCAAGGGAGACCTAGACCGCCTTTTATCCTTCTCTTTCTCCTTCTGTACACGAATCACAGTCTTCAATGTTCCAGTGTACTGCTCCTTCTTCGCTTTCTGATGGCTCAGTCTTTCTGCAGCTTTCTCCAGGGACTCTAAACCGAGCAGTCTCAAAATTGACTCCTTCTTGGCCTTATCTTCAGGCGTTTCCAGGATTTTTGGAGTGATATTGACACTGCTAGAGGACTCGCCAGACGTCGAAGTCTCGTCAGAATCCTTTTGAGATGTCTCTGGTGTCTTCACAGGCTTGCAATCGGCATCCAGGATATCTATGTTCTCTGTCTGCTTAGTCATATGGTTCTCAGACAGATTTCTGGACAATCTGTTTTCACAGACAACTTTGCTTGGTTCCTTTGTAATTGTTATATCATTCTCTGACTTGCTTCTCACATTATCAGAGTTATCTTGTCGTTTTTCCAAGCTTCCCCTGCCACCTTCTGAGAAGCCTCTGAAATTTGTTACACACTCTGCTCCACTTCCATACTTGTCTAAGAATGACCTATTGTTCTCATTGATCTTAGCCACCTCATTATCTAACAGGGTCTCCTCCTTGTTCTGCTGATCAGATTTTTTGATCTCCCTCTTTGAACGTTTATTTTTTAAACTAGACAACTGTTCCTCCTTGCGTTTCTTCATCTCTCTATTGCGCCTGGTGCGAGCTTGACGATCCAGATCGTTTGTATCCACCGATTCTGTGCTGTTCTGGGTGTCATCAATGTCTTCTGTGTTCACTTCTTGAACCTTTTCCTCTGACTCCTGTGTATCTTCTATTTCATGAGAGTTCTGTATCTTTTGTGCACCTTCATCATCTTTCACCTTCGATACGCCATCTTTGTTATAAGAAGCTTGTCTTTTTTCAAGTTTTTTCGTCTTGTCGCGAGCTCTCAGCACTCGTTTGTTGTTATCATCGCTAACAGGTGATTTTTGCTCTTCTACAATATTGTCTAATTTTTCTGGTTCCTCTTTTGTTATTGTGGTTGATTCACCATGTCCTGAATTATTGTACAAAATTACTTGTTCTTCTGTTGTATTAGTGACAATGTTATTGTTATCTGTATTATTATCTTGCTTACATTTATCGTCTTTTGCACTCTCATCTGTGTCTTTTTTCGCGTTTTCAATGGGATTACATGCATCACTGAGAACAGGACTCGCGTTATATTTAGGAATCGTAGTGGAATTCGAGGTAACTGATATTTGACAATTACTTTTCTCCTTCTTAGCATCTTGCACTGATTCCAGTGCAGTGGTTCCTTCACTTTCTTCAACGTCTTTGGCATTCTCTGTTACTTCAGCTTTGCCTGGTACACTACTCTTCTCCAATTCATCGGGTTCAATTACTTCCTGCTTGTTAGTATCTGTTACTACAGTTAACTTGTCAGACTCTGTTGAGGATTTACTGCTTAATTCTTGCTTATTCTGTGTTTCTTTTGTGCTTGTTTGTGACTGAGTGTTGGGTTGTTTTTCTGCCACTAATCTTTCCACTTCTTTAGAAATACTTTCCAAGGTTTCTACTTCATCAGGCTCCAAAGTGTTGTTTGCAGAAATCTTAGTTTCATCTTGTACAGTTTGATTTGTTTTTGCTTCTTCGTCTGCAACCTTCTCTTCCACTTTCCTAGATACAGTTTCCATATTAACAGTCGAGGATTCTAAAGTAGATAATTTCTTTGTTGATTCATTCTGTGGTTCATCAATTGAAATTGTCTCTTCAGGTTTATTAAAATTTTCCAAAAATTCTTCGGAGTTCTCAGACTTTTTATTTGCTACTCTACCTAATTTTTTAACACTGTCACTGCTTTCAGGAGAACCTTTGTCAGTTATTCTTAAAGATTTTCTGGTAGACATAGTTTTCTTACCATCATCCAACACTTTTATCTGATCATCTATAAGTTGTTCAACATCCTTTTCAGACTCCTCTATTACATTAGAAACTTCATTGGACTCTTCTTGTTGCTCCACAGCTTTACAACTACTAGCATTGTTCTCTGTAGCATGTACAGCTTCAGAAACATTATGTATATTGTTACTTGCATCAGTGTCAGGAGACTCACTTTCTTGTACATTTTGAGAATGAGTTTCTGCTAGTTCAATATCACCCATGACTAGTTTCTCAATTTCTTTGGCAGTGTCAGCCACTTTTGGTACTGAATTCTCTGAACTGTCCGATTTGATTTCATTTTTGGAAATAGCAGACTTATCCTCATCTATATTTTCCTCCAGCCCTAATTTCTGGGATTCTGCACTCAATGGTGCAATTATCTCTTCAATTTTTGGTACTTCAAAGTTTTTGTTCAATCCAAGACCCTTTTCTGGTCCAAAGATTTTACTTTCAATAGACTTTGCAATTTTAAGCTTAATATTCTCTATCATTTGATCTATCTGTGACTTTGGATTACCATCTGACTTTTCTGTACCATAAAATGAATTTACTGTTTTTTTCATATCTATATTTAAACTACTTCTTCGACCCTTGGACTTGTCAGAAAATTTTGCTAAAATATTTTCTTTCCTAATTTGCTCTAAATTACTCACTTTCTTCACCTCCTCCTGCAGTTCTGTATTTTTAGGTACTATTCTCGTATAATCAATTTTTATATTGTCACTTTTTATTTCAACTTCTGTACTTTTGGCTTTAGTTTTTGAGCGGAGAGTGGGCCCTATCTCATTGGCCCTATCTGCTCGATCACTGTTATTATTGTTCTCTACTTCTGATCCAGTCTGGGAACTGCCTTCAAAATTTTTTAATGTTTCTTGCTTCAAGCAAGATTCATCTTTGGCTGTTACCATAACTGTCTGAGAATCATTACCACTGGATTCAGAGAAGCAAGATTCTGTATCAATATTACTATCCACAATATTATCTATTAAAACCTCTGAACTAACAGGGTCATCTGAATTTAATCTTCGACGTTTTTTAAGTTCCAAGTCAGTGGAAATACCTGAATCTGACTGCCGTAACTTGCCATTTCTTAAACTTCTTTGACTAATTGATGCATTCGATCTTTTTCTTAATTGAATTGCACTTTGAACAGATTCTATTTCCAGGTTCTCCCCATCAGATGTAATTTTAATATCATCATTGTCTGGTTCTTTCTTGATTTCAATATCTGTAACTATATTTTCTTCTACCAACATTTTCTTACTCCTTGTCACCTTACCCTCTACTTTGTCTATTATTCCCTGTGGATTATCTATCTCTGAATCACTCAACATTGAAGCTATAACCTCGTCTATAGTAAGATCTATAGAACTCTTAGAGTCCAAAAGTGACTTTGAAAATTTTGTATCAACAGATGCTCTTGAATTAGAGTAATCTATATCTCTGTTATTCTTTCTTCCTTTCGTACACTTGATATCTCCCTCCGTTTTTATGTAAGTATCCTTTTCTCTAATATTGTTCCTTTTGAATCCTGCAAATTTTGTTGCTTTCACACCCCTGGACAAAGAATCTGAATTCTCTAAACTTTTCCCCTTTCTGCTAAGTTTTGGGCTGCTCTTAGTACTGGATCCAGCAACTGAATCTGTGTCTCTGTCTTGAATGTCTTCGTTCTCCACTTCCCCACTAGTTTTTGGTACAAACTTGGTCTTTTTAGTCCTGAGATTGTTCTTGGCACTTCTATTAGCTCCTTCTGTTCCTATACTTTCACACTCTGTATCGTTTATGTGGTTCTCTAAAGTTCTTAAATTAATATCTGATGTTTTAATGCTATTGTCCTCTGATAATTTGACCCTTTTAGCTCTCACACCTTTCTTGATATCAGAAGTTATTCTGCACAAATTTCTATTTGCTACTTTCCTTGTAACCTTTGACTTAATGAGGTTTGCCTTTGCTGCCCTTAACTTCTGTTTACGCTTAAGATTTCTGAGAACCTTTTTACGTGGCAAGCTGGCCTCTAATTTTGGAGGAAGTTGACTTCCAGTAGCTACAGCTTCTAATGCTTCCAATGCTTTCACAATCATTATTCGCCTTTTGTTTTGCTTTGGAAGGCGCTAAGGGTTTCTTTTCCCTGGATGCCATCTCACTTCCACCCACATTGGGCTCCTGCAATTTCATTCGTAATATGAAATTGCAAGCCGATTATTGACCAAAGGGTAATTACTACTACCATTGTAGTGTTCAAAGTAATTTTCTAATTGTCCTATCAATAAAACAATATACATTTAAAAACTCAAAGAAATACTATTTATTTGTATACATTTTCTGAAAAATTATAAAATATCCATTTCTATGAAAATATTTGAGACAATAATCATATAATTAAAAGCTAACTCTATTTAGAGAAATACATTACAATAGAACACTTAAATTATAACTGATGAAAATGTACCTTTCCTCTTATAAGCGAGACAGGAACAAATTGATTGTACACCAAGTGGAAAAACTACATAATTCGTCTTAGGTGCGAGTAGGTGAGCGGCCGGCCGGATAGTGGGGTTGATAGATGCGGCCCTGGCGGTCAGAAAAATTACGTGACAAACTTTGCATTTACACGGATACACGGGCGCCTCTTTTCGGTCAGGGAATCGCTTTGAAATATTTACCGCAATATCTCGGCGATCGTACTCTCGATCACGACAAATTTTATTCCGGAAGAAAGACCGTGTCACATATTAACTTTCAAACATGAAAATTGAGGGTTGAACATGCAGGAACTATCGAAAATCGTGAAACAAATCATCGCGAAAAAATCGCCACGAATAAACAAAAGGTCGGACTCGATTCGAGATTTCCAAGGTTTAATACTCCATTCGCCGCGTGTTATCAGGAGAATTTACCATTCCATTATTCGATTCGTCAGTTGTACTCACCTCTGAGGCGAAAAATCACCGTCAAAAAGCGTAGTTTTTGTGGCTAAAACGCGGAAAACAATTCTGTGAAAAACACAGTCCCGTTGCAGGGTGTCTGTACGATGTCCCACTGTTTTGAGGCTACCGCCACCTGACGGTGGAATACACGACCTCTCCCAGGTCCATAGTCCGTTCGCACTAATTCATTGCGTTATTTCGACGGATTCAACCCCTGCTGCTTTATGCCGGCCAGTATGTTTGATACGTTCACCTCGGGAGAAAATCGTGCTTACTAGTGAGCCTAAAACAGTCCAGAAAGCCTCGGCAGAATCGCGACGATTCCACGACAAAGTTCAGAGCAACGCGGCACTTCAAAATCTATACAGTATTTGTAATAACTAACCCTGCCGTTATTTGTCGGATTTTAACGTTATCACGATCACTTGGTGATACGTTCGTCTATCGGGATCGCGACCAAGCGAAGCGTAGTTTCTCGCGGGAACAAAAATTGCTAGAAATACGGGCCCGTCGCGAGGAAAAACTCGATCTGGCACGAGAACGAAAAGGAAGACGCGCCCGTGCGCACCAATGGCGGCTACCGACCCTTATTTACTGAAGTCAAAATGGCTGCCCTTCGGCTTTTCACGCGTTCGAAACTATCGGCGATTATTTTTCAGTCTATCGGCAAGAATGAATCGTTGAGGTGTGCTTTACCGATCGTCGCTCAGGTATTACACGTTTACTTGTTTTATTTTTCTCATAATTAGTCGACAAGTAACGGGCTATCGTGCATTTCTATGATTATTAGTTTTAAGACAAAGTAACGAAGGGCCATGCTAGGTATGCGAGGTATTTACGTCGTTAGTTTTTGTTTCATTTTATCTCGAAGAAAATTTATTTGTTTCTTGTTGTATCAAAGACTTGATATACAAGTAAGCATTCTTGAAATTATTATATTTGATGTTGGGACGATAAATACCCGGTAGATTATTAGATACGCTAAGATAAATCGTGAAAAGCAAATAGTTTAAAATATAGTGTAACAGTACATGTATGCCATATTATTCTAATAATGAATAAAAAGAATGTAAATTTTTTTTTTTTTTTAATTAAAATGTGGCTAAAATTGACTTGATTTAATTTGATAAAAGGACAAAAACATTCAATTTTACATTATAACCTGAAAATATATTGAAGTGACAATAATAGGTAATAATAAAATATTAGAGGAGTTCTTTTGCCTGTATTAATAATTTTCATATATAATGTACGCATTTTTTTAAATTTATTCTAAAGATACATGTATTTTCATTCATGTTAGGTATACAAGAGATGGGGGAGTTATAAATCTTCACCCATGTATGAAGAAGATCCTTCAAAATACACAAATTATGAGGTAACAAGAGATCCAAAAGAATGGAAATATGTTGAACGTTTGCTTAAATCAAAAGTCATACCTGAAATTTCACTAGAAAACAAAGAATACCCATCTGGATGGAAACCACCTATTGGTATGTTTCACTTCATATATCAATGTATATATTGCAATTAAATATGTTTAATATATAACTTGTTAGTTTTAATTATTTTACAGCTAAACCAAAAGATCATCCATATTATGTACAGCGTACAAGAAACTATATGCAACCTGTTTATCTTCATATTTTCCACCGTGGAATGCGAAGAACAACTGTTATTCGTAAAATTCATGGAGACATCTGGGCACTAGAATCTGATTTGAAAAAATATATAGAAAAATGCGAGAAAAAACCAATTGGTGTTCGTGTGAATGAACTTATAGGTGAAATAAAATTTAGGGGAGACTATGTAAATCTTATTAAGAAGTGGCTAAATGAGAAAGGATTTTAAAATACTGTAATATTTTATAAGCAGGCATTTGTTGTAAATACAAAAAGAAGCATATTTTATTAGTACCATTAGTATTTATTGAAATCCAAAAATAATGAAAACCCCTTTTGTGGCTTGGATTTAAAACGTTTCATATATTTTTTTTTTTTTTTTTGTAAAAATATGTATTATATTTAAAATTATACTTCACACAAACTAGCATATGGAAGAGATGAATTGTAGTATGTGTAGCAACAGCAGCAGACTTAAATATAAGTGTTACAGTGTGTTCGTTATTTCATGTTTCTATTAAATCATGCTATATGCTTTTTTATTAAACAATAACAAATGAACAAAATAACTTCATAAATCTATTAAATTATTTGCGTTCATATATGTATGACGTGCAACTAAAACAATTTATAAGTTAAATAATTTAACACAATTAGATGAAATACAAATTTCTAAGAATGTGCATGCCAAAGTAAATATATCACGACCTTTATTTCATTAAAAATTAATAGTAATTCGCTGGATATTAAAATAAATCCAAAATACCACACTCGACGATTTATATTCGTATTATAAAAAGGTACATTAAAAACTAATTTCAGAATGATGTTTTAAATGTAACATAATAAACTTAAAAAGGTAAAGCATCAAGTTATACAGTAGTGACCTACAGAAAGGAACATTTTTTTTTCTTTGCTTGAAAACCATCCTATTCAATACAGGATTCTAAGGGTTTGCACGTAAATTTTGATAATATCTTATCAGTTTTTTTACGTTTATTTCATGCGAACAAAATGTTCTGTTTAATAATAAGCATATGGCAAAGTTTTACTTGAAAATTTTTCCCTGATTAAATTTACGTCCCTCCTTATCAGCACCAGTCCAGCTGAAGTATTGTTGAACCAGTTCTTTTGTTTCTTCTTTAGTTGGGTCTAATTTGGTCCAACTGTATGATT
>NW_017100397.1:1864458-1868374 GCF_001263275.1 Habropoda laboriosa | reverse complement strand
ATACTAACTGTGAAAGCAAGCTCTTGTCCACACCAAACCCAAATACCACTGATGCTACTGTCGTTATCTGTACCGAATAGGCAGGCACTAGCGAATGCACCTTTTCGCATTTTGTCTAATCGTTGATACATTCCACTTATAAGATTGCAAGACATGAAAACCTACGCAAAATATGTTGGTCTATAGAAGTATATGATATACTAATTTTAAACAAATGCTTTTATTTTACCTTTGTTAATTCATTGTTATATTTGTATTCACCAAGCCAAATACTGTAATATTCCGGATCGAATTTTTGCCAGAAGTAAGGTATAGACTTTGTTTCATCCTCGTTAGAATAAAATCTCTTAAAGTCATCAAGATCGAAAGTGCCCTGTTGGATCTAGTTCTTCAACTGTCTCTTTTTTAGACTCTTTTGCCTCCTTTGATTCCTTCTTAGATTCCTTTTCTTTCTTTTCTTTTTTTGAAGGCTATAAATATCATGATTCATTACTAGAATATCCAATATAGCTGTTTGTATGAAATAAAAAAGATATTAACTTTTCCTTGAGTTTCTGCAAACTTCTTTGGATCATATTCAAGTATCTTTTCAGCCAATTTGAAGTAACCAATTACTGCCATCGACTCACGCTGATAAATGACAGTTCGGAACCACCGGTTCACATTCTGGTATGGTTTACGCAGATTTGGTTCTAGAATATACTGGTACAAATGCAGTAATGTCATGGCTACACTAATATCTGCTAATGTCACTCGCTCTCCTACCAGGTAAGTACGTGTAAGTAAATGAGAATTAAGGGCAGTTAATGCTTTCTTTACATCATCCTTAGCATGCTCTATATTCTGCAATTTTAATCACAAAATTAACTCACTTTCAATTTTAACACGTTGATCGCCACGCCGGCCGATGTTGACCGGCGCATAAATTTCACATGCAATTATTGACACTTAATGATAGGATTTTAAAATTATATTTTATACACCACTAAAAATTAAATATTTAAAGAACATATGTGATGAACAAAAAAAATGAAGTAAACTACGGTGAAATGTAGCGGTCAACGTGTTAAGGATCATAAAGAAAAGTCAAAATTTGTATGCACTTTGTTTAACACATATAAAAACCATATGCATTCTGACAAATTGCTAACATTTATGTACCTCCTTGAGTTACAAAAATAGTTAAGCTATTTAACTACTTTTGCCTTTGAAAGAGGATTTACAAAAATAAATAACTTTCATTTATACCTGCTTATTATATGGCATGATTCCAAGCAATGGGAACACCCATGCACAACTAGCTGGAAGAATTTCAGAATCTGCAAAGCCAAACCATTGAATAATCTCTGCACGTTCAATGTCAGTTTTACCTCTCAACTGATCATTAGCCACTAAAAGAAATATATATCTCCATTATACATACGAATAACTTTATCTATATAAGTATCATATAATCACAAATCTTACCATAATAAGCAATTGCATTGCTCTCTGTGATACAGTTTCCATCACATGTTTCAAATGCTGGAACCTAATATGAGAAAATAACGTATGTTACTGAACTTTTAACAGACAATTAAGAATAAAGACAAATAAAGTGTTATATATGTGAATAAAATTGAAAGAGAATACTTAATAAATAATTCAAAAAATTACATTCTACAGTAATAATTTCTTTCAAGATCCAATAGGAAATACTTATTTGTTAATACTTTCGTAAAAAACATACCAGCTGGATTGTCGAGAAAGACGTTAACATATAAGGAAATAACAAAAATATGCGGGTTCATAAATAGCCTTACCTTGCCCAACGGAAATTTCTTTAAGAAAGCTTCACTTTTATTTGTTTCTCCAAAAACAAAATCATCTGCGATCTTAATTTGAGCACCGGAATATTGTGCCGCGATTAGCACCTTGTAGGCTCTGAAGTTTTCCGGGTACGTGTAAAGAGTCTGAAATAAATCGAGACTCCATTAGCTGGTTTCTATATTAAATTACATTTCTGCAAAAGCCTAGATTTTTGTCAGTTTATCATAATGTCGATGTTTAACGGTTCAAATTGCACGAGAAAGACTTACTCCAGACGCCATTATAACCAGCTACGGGAAGAGGAAGTTGAAGGCCGGTAAAGATCGCTTCTCTCGAGTACATGAAGTCTCTACACAGTAATAGATATGTCCTTAAGATGTAGCCACAATGTACGAATCATTTATTTTCATGAAATACTTTGCATGTTTTCAATTAAAATTATAGTGTAATAAGAAAATAATACAAAGCTTAAATTTAACGTTTAAAAGAACTTTTTCACTTATAATGGACATTATCGGAAAACAGTTACAAAACAACGATTAGTAAGACACATTATCCTGATTTACTAATCAATAGTAATTTATCATGTGTATAATAAAATAATTACAATTTTTTAAATAAAAGATCATATTTTTGTGAAGTAATTTTTAAAGTTTTTTAAATAACTTTTCTAGTAATGCTTATATTTTACACGCATAAAAGGGTTTAGACTTTGGTATGTAAAGTTCAATTTATGTAAAGGAAATTTTATTATTATATTTTACAAGTCACTTAAAACTAATAGACGTATTTAACTACATTTTTGTGTAATTAGCACGTTTCACATTCATATTATTTTTCTGTAATGTTGCATATCTATGACAAATATATTATATGATCGCAGTGTGTCCGAAAATGGCAGCGCTGAAGGATGTTGTTTCTTTGTACAAAAATTTGAAAGAAGAATGGACAGCAACTCCGTGTAATTTGAAAAAATGCGGTGAATTACTTAATCAATTAAAGGTGATCTATAACATTAATTTTACCTTTTCTATCATTTAAAAATATTTTTATTACCATAAACGTAATGATATAACCTTGTTTGTGCCTGTGGTCTGTCAAAAGTGGATTGTCATCATATTCTAAGTGTATAATGTACTATTTAATTGTTGAATAATTAATTTTTACAGATTGCTCTTACTCATTTAATGTTTCTTCCAACATCTAATAGTACAGCAAGTCAAAATGAACTACTTATAGCTCGTGAGTATTATAATTCAAAATAAGTTTCACTAAAATTTCATCATTATTATACATACAAAATTTTATGTGATTGCAGGTGATATTTTAGAAATTGGTGCACAATGGAGTATAATAACAGAAGACATACCTTCTTTTGAACGTTATATGGCACAATTAAAATGTTACTATTTTGATTATAAATCAGGGTTAATGGAATCTGCATACAAATATCATCTTCTTGGTTTAAATCTTTTATTTTTGTTGTCTCAGAATCGGGTGGCTGAATTTCACACAGAATTAGAATTGTTACCATCTGATCAAATTCAACTTAATATTTATATTAGACATCCCTTAAGTTTAGAACAATACTTAATGGAAGGTTCATATAACAAAATATTCTTAGCAAAAGGCAATGTACCAGCAGCATCATACAATTTCTTCATAGATATTTTACTAAACACTGTGAGAGATGAAATTGGAGCATGTATGGAAAGTGCATATGATAAAATTTCTATACAAGATGCTTCAAGAATGCTGAATTTAAATTCAGAAAAGGACATGAAAGCATTTGCAGTAAAAAAGAACTGGACCCTGGCAAAGGATGGTTACTTTTACTTTAGTACAACTAATGAAAAGAAAACTGAAGAACCAATTCCGAGTTCAGATTTGGCTACATTAGCAATTGATTACGCGAGAGAACTTGAAATGATTGTTTAAGCATGTACATTTTTCTGTATTTTATAGATAAATAAAGTTTGTCATATAATTATTACAAATTAATACTTTTGCACCTTTCTAAATTCCACAAAACATTTTTACATAAGATATGAAATTATATTACATTATATTATCTCTAAATGTTGCTTTAGAAAGACTGTTTAAATAA
>NW_017100397.1:1836976-1864396 GCF_001263275.1 Habropoda laboriosa | reverse complement strand
ACTGTTTAAATAAATAAAAAAATAAATATATTCATTTTTCCAAAATTGCATATTTTGAATACTATTAGGGTATAAAGTAAATCAGACTTGAACAGTCTTGGATTAAAGGGAAGTTTACAATCGATTGTATTTCCGTTCCTTTTTCCAATGTCAAATTAATACAAACAAAAGTGAAATAACTTGTAATATTCACGCTAATTGAAACTCCTGTTAAGCTAAAAATTAAAAACTCGTTTTAGTTAAAATATTTATTTGTTTCTTAATGCATTTTTAGGTTAGTTCACTGCAAAATTCTTTCTGGTGTATCAAAAAGAAACTGTCTGTCAAAATGCTGCCCAGCTACGAACGATTTCTTTTAGACAAGCAAATGGTTATATTTGATATCGGTAGCGCATATACAAAGTATGTGTATCTATATTTACCGAATAAATTTCAATATGCTAATATATTGACAAATAATTTGAAAACAGATTTGGTTACACTGGCGAAGCTACACCACGCGGTATAATAAAGACGGAAATTAAGTGTCCAGAAACTAAACAGCTCAGAAAAGTTTACGATTATATAGACACAAAAGATCTGTATCAATTACTTGTTGAGTTTTTTCATCTTTTATTTTCTAGGTAAAGATTTCACGTCTAATATAGTTATTTTATTTCAGCTCATACGCTAATTTTTTGCTCTTTGGTTTAGACACGTTGTAATATGTCCAAAGGATGCTAGAGTTGTTGTCTTGGAATCGTTATTATCTCCAACACAGTTTAGAGAAACATTAGCTAAAGTATTGTTCAGGCACTTTGAAATTGAATGCTTGCTGTTACTGCCTACTCATTTAGCCACTATGAGCACTTTAGGCATTAATTCAGGTCTAGTTCTAGATGTTGGATATAAAGAAGCTACAGTGATTCCAATTTTTGAAAGTGAACAAATTTTAAAGGCTTGGCAAGCTCTTCCTTTAGGTGGACAAATTGTACACGAGTAAGTTGAACATTTCATAATACAGATTCAGTTTATATTTTATTGTCTTAATTTATTTTATGACAATCATGTTTTTGTAATAGATATTTGATAAAATTTATGAAGGAGATATATCCTGACATGGATATAGATGAAAAACTTGTGGAGGATATAAAAGTAAGGACTTGCTTTGTTACTACATTGGAGAGATCTGCTAAATTAGGTACACCAGAAGCTCCTAATCCTCCTCCAGCAGTTAAATACCCTGGAGGTAAAAGTATTACTATACCTGGTGAACTTAGAGAGAAAGCATTTGAAGTATTATTTGAAAGGGATAATGATAATCTTAGTATACCTACAATGATTTTGGATGCTATTCTGCAGGTATAATTGAAACATGTATATTTTTAATTTGTCTATTTTTTTTCGATATATAATTTTTTTTGTTGCAGTGTCCAATAGATGTTAGACGAATTATGGCACAAAATATATTATTAATTGGTGGTACAGTAATGACAAAAGGCTTTGCAAGTCGTCTTAAGTCCGAACTGTTAACTCTTGTAAAGAGCAATCTTTATTCTGAGAAATTAAAAATTCAAACATTTATGTTCCACACTGCACCCAGTAAACCAAGTTATACGGCATGGTTGGGAGGTGCTATCTTCGGAACTGCAGATTTACGATCGAGAGTTCTGACAAAGGAGAATTATTTGAAATCTAATAGAGTCCCTGATTGGGTCAGCTTTATAGACAATCCTAAATACAACAACCAAATTGTAATACCTAAGACAAGGGCTACTTCAGTAAATTAATTTTTTATGTACATAAATAACAATATAGTTAATATATGTATATTAATTATTGTATTTGTACTTGTATATTGAATATGCATACTTTTATTTATTTTTAGTTTCTTATTTTTAAGAATATCATTACAATTAATACTGAATAAATATGAACAGTCTTGAAAATTTAAAATGTTTTTTATTTATATAAATTGTGTTACGCAGTTTTCAAAATTACGTTATAAGATTTATAGAGTTGTGAGTAACGTAAGTTTCTCATTAAGTTGTAGCTGTGTTTTTATTAATTGTGAAAGCGCGACAACCATCAATAAATCTTTCACGTTACTGTTAAACATTTCGTCAAACTGATCGCTTGACATTTTTGGTACTGAATGTACCATATCCAAGAGAGCACGACCCACCTAAAATATTTTTGTATTAGATTATATCATAGGGAACATTTGTACAATATAAATCTGAGTACATACTTGATTGTCTGGTGGTTGTTTTCCAGTTAATACATCATCAACATATGCAAGAACTTGCTCCAACATGGAAGACAGTTTAGCACTAGCTTCTGCTATCTGAGAAAGATCCATCATTGGTTCTATACCTCCGACTGATTTTACACCAGCTATCTGAGCATGTGCTGATAATTGTGTCTTAGAACAAAGCTGCAGCCCAACAATTTCCGGCTCGTAGCAGGTAATCTAAACAAAATATGTCAATGATTGAAAGTTTTTTTTTTTTTATAGCGTCGCATCGACTGCTAGGTCCTTAGCAATGTGGTGTGTTTTAAATTTCCTTCATTTTGTGTAATTAGATTCTGTGGTATAAACTTGTGTCTTTTAGAAAATTAATTGTGTTCCTTATGTGGTCCTATGTGGTACTCGTTGAACTCGTCATAACATACACTATCATATTATGTATAAAAAAATATAGCATTCCATTAAAAAAAATTAAACTGACTTTGAAATCTCCCCCACTATACCTGGTACAAAAAAAATATTTATACCACATAATTTTCCTCCTCGTACCAAACAACTTTTGTTAAAACATTTTTTTCCTAACATCACTTCCTCAAAAGATATTTCACTGTATTGAGATAAAACGGACACCCTGTATATATATATGAGAATCATTGTATGGGAGTGTGAGGTCACCTGCAAATAAGTGAGCTTTGACTAGGGACATTATATCTTTTGCGATATCATTGACTCCTATTTGAGATAGCGTGATGCTGGAAACTGATCCTTGGGGTACCTCATTTAGATTTTTGTGGGGTTAAAAAATATTCTATTGACTCTAATTTAAATACTTGTTTGTGAGAAATTTTTTATGAAAAGTAGTATGTATCCATTGATATTTATTTCGATAAGTGTTTTAATTATTTTAGGTTTTCAGATCATGTTGTATGCTTTTTCAATATCCAGGTATATTGCCATCAGGTGTTCTTTCTTTTGGAAGGTGTCGCATATATTCATTTCTGTATTACTCAAAACATCTGTGGTTGAGCGGTATTAATGGAAACCATATTAAATGGGAGTTAGAAGATTGTTAATTTCTAGGAACCATCAGATAATATCTTCATAATATTCTCTAGTAATTTGCACATGATATTAGTTAAGATTATTGGTCGGTAACTTTCTCGTTTGCATTTGTTTTGGTTTGATTTGGGTATTGGTATGACTATAGCTTTTCTTCAGTTTTTAGGAAAGACTTTTTGAATCTACATGCAGTTGTAGATCTTGAGCTTTTCTTATAAGCTGGGGTATTGTTTCTTTTTGTGGATGTAGTTAGAGTTGTTGTTTTGAATTTCAAGTCTTTTAGGTTTATGGTTTATAGTCTTAGGTTTAGGTTTAGGTTCTGATGATGTTTATGAAAGTGGTCGTTTAATTCCAGTTTTGACTAGTATTACCTCTGCTGTTTCAATTTCAATAGCGTGAGGTATTGAGGTTTGATCAGTGTTGTGGCAGTTTCACTTGTTTTCGTATAATTCGGACATGTTCCTTCTGTTTATATAAGAAACTCTTTAATTTATCAGTAGATGTAAAGATACGGTATGTTGTGTCTTCTAAAGTTATAACAAATGAGTTCAATATTGTTTTGATATCTTCAGGGTTTATGTATACTTGTCTCATAAAACTTACAATATGGGAATATTCTGAATCAGTCATTCCTCTTTTTAGAAAGGATATTTTGGAGCAGAGTCGAACATTGTTGTTCTTAATTGTCAGATTGGGTATTATTGAAGGGACATTCTATAAGATGATACATTGTCCCAGTATTAGCATAGGCCTTATTTCTATTTTAATATTATTAATTATTACTGACTTGTATTTCTTTTTTATCTAGATAGATGTATATTGTACCATTTAAGATTCTGGAAATGTATTGTATTACTTTAAGGCCTACTATATTTCTGATTACATTGGCATATTCTTTAATACTGGCTTTGTTTGCTGCTTGGAGAATTATGGCTTGGTCTTTGGATGGGACAGTATTTTGTCAGGGTATTTTGGGAACTGCTGGTGAGTGGAACTAACACTAGTACCACTACTGCTACCACCCTATTACACTACCACTGTTAAAGTTTATGTTTGACACATGCAGGCGAAACCAAGCCAATTATAAACACGTCTGAACAGGTCAGCAGCAAAGATGCAACTGAAATGCTATTTTATATTACAGAGAATATAACATATAATATACCTGTACTTTAACTGGTGTGAACATAGAACCTTGTTTTCCATTAGGTACTCCTAATGGGACACAGACATAGGCTTTGATTGCCATTCTAGTAGTATTTGCTAATGTTGTATCAACAGTCAGATGAACAGGATTATTACATTCACAAACATAATATTCATGAATGACAGAGGAATGAGTAGTAACCTGTAAGATTTATTCCAATAAAATATTTTTGTTTAGAATAGTGTATATGTGACTTTTAGAACACATTACCTCATTTCCTGTTGCCCACCATCCAACAATATTTTCTTGTGCATTAACCCTATGATTTAATTTGTATAAATCAATTCCGTACACTAAATCTGCATCCACTTGACTCTCAGATTCTTTGTGTGGTACACAAAAACAGTTTGTAACTTCAACCATTCCTTTCTCAACGGTACCTATATATATTAATTTATAATAAACGTTTTTCATACAGTGAAAATATTGTCAAAATTCTTGGTATAATGATTTCATAATTTAAATGACACCACATTTTCATATAGATATAAAATCTTAAATTACCTAACAATGTGCCGATAACACGATGGGATTCCGCTTTTCGACGCTCATAAGCGTCTACAATTTGGAATAAAACCACAGGATGAACCTTCACTGTGAGATTGAGCGCCATGTTTCACTATTGCTTGTGGTAAAAAGATGTGCACCGCCACGTTATTTTTCCACCTTAAAATAATATTAATATAGAAAGGAATATTTATACGTATTTCTTGGTGCAATCGGCCAATAAGCGAATTGCTACTACTATTGAAGAGTAAGTTTAAAATTATGTACATACTTTTAGTTAAAAATAGAATATTCTTGTTTCTAACATCCAATAATTTAACGAAAACATATTTATGATAAATTTTTACTATATTAATTTACGTACATTACAGTCTAAAAAGAAAAATACTCTAGATCAACATGCGGCACACTCATGATCTTGAAAATTGTACATATATATTAATCTGGTAGGCGTGATTTCGACACAAGATGCTCTTACTAGTCCAAGATAATAGTTGGTACAGTACTTGATGGTCGTGTAGAACGCATTGCTGTAGTGGAAAAAAAAGGGGAAAAGAAAGTACGTTATTTATAAAAATAGTGTGGGGCGTGATAACGAACTACGCAATGCGATTAAAATTTACGTGAATGGAATGCATTACTGTTATGTAGTACGTACAATGACGTATAGACGTCGAGAGAATATAAAGTACTTATTTTTTTTTCACTGTTATCATGGGTTCCAGATTGAGGTAAGTGGATTTTTCATTTTCCATCCTACCCGACAGATATTATGTCGCCAATTTCCTTCTACTTCATTTTACACGTCTACATCTTTATTGCACTACAGGGCCTTTCCTTTTTGTATGATACATCAAATAAGTGAAAGTATCTTTTTTTTAAAACACATTACCCAATGTGTTTCTCAATTAAAGTTCAATATATGACAGTTAATGGATTAAGTATATACACAGTACATTGGACTTCTAACAATGTATTAAAATTTTTAGAGACAATGTGCAACATCTTTTTGAATGTTTCTGTGAGACAGCTGCACCATTGGGAGAAAAACCACCTTGGATACTTCAGAAGTATCCAAGTTCTTTCTTAGATGAGGAAATACTTAAATCAGTCCCTAAATTTGCGTATCCTTGTGAAATTGAAAAGTAAGTTTCAAAGATTAAATGATGTTAAGTTTATATATATAATTTTAGATTTAGGCAAATTTCATTTAATTCTGGAACTTATATGTTTATTTCAGTTTGATGGTACAACATTTCTCATTTGTACTCACTAGCATAGACTCAAAGTGGACATTTGGATTTTGCAGACATGATCCTAAGACAGACACAGCTTTAGTAATTTTAAGTGCACTACCATGGCATGAAATATTTTATAAGTTAGTATACATGGTGTAATACAATAAATTCTGAAGAATTTAGATGTGTACAAATTATAATTTTGTTTTATGTTTTCAGGCTTTTAAATAATATTGCAACTTTAATGAGCAATAGTACTGGAGAAGATCTTTGGAAATTTCTTGAAACTGTATATAAAAGTCCAGTCCCCATTCCTGGTAGTTCTGTTTCTATTCCTGTACCACATTCTAAAGTGGTAAGTGATGTAATATAGTTTTTTCCATGTAGCTTTTCATTTACTTTACTTCCTATTAACTTTCAGAACTTTGTTTGCCAAAGTCCTAAACAATTTCAATTACCAAGTATACCTGAAAATGTAAGTGAACAAAAATCAGTATTAATGCTTGTAAGAATTTGGTGTATAAGTCTTATTATTTTTAGAGAAACTTGACTGAATATTACAGTGCTGTTGATGCTCATAATATGATGATTATATTTGCTTCTATGCTATATGAACGACGAATTATTTTCACTTCGAAACGTCTGTCAAGATTAAGTGCTTGTGTTCAAGCATGCAATGCTTTAATTTATCCAATGATTTGGCAACATATATATATCCCAGTTTTACCGCTATCTTTGATCGACTATTTATTGGCACCAATGCCATTTTTAATTGGAGTACCTACTCCAACACTTCAGGTATTCATATATTACAGTAGACACCCTCTTATCCGGTCACGTTTTTACCGGCCACAGTTTTGTTAGTAGTTCCAACAGGAAAATAATAGATAAATTCCATATTACATAGCTCATTCGTGGCTTACAGCATTTATCATAAAAGAAACTTGAATCGAAGAAATGAGTACATTCTTCGGAATTAATTTAAAAATAAAATAAAATAAAATAAAAAAGCTTAAAGTATAAAGAATTTAACTGAAGAGTTCTGTTCTTGTAGTCGAATATTGTAATCCAATCTTTTTTTATCACTTTTTAAGGTCCTATCCAAAATTTAATATTCTGCCTGTCACGTAACGTAGCAAAAGTAAACGTAAATGATATAAATAATATTTAGCATATATTTTAGGATTAACCGGCCATTCCCTTATACGGTCAGAGGTCCGATTTCGTAGGAACCGGTTAAAGGGGAGACTACTGTAATTATAAAACGAATAATTTATGCCTTTGTATTTTATTCCTCATTGTTTTTCTTTCTAGAGAGTACGCAAAAGCGATCTAGGCGAAGTCGTTATTTTGGATGCTGATATTAACACTATAGAATCTCCGTTTCAAGATTTAGAATCGTTGCCTCAGGACGTAGTTCGTATAAAAACATAATTTTACTTTTAGAATAACAACGATTATTCTTAAGAATCGAAACACATCTTAAATAATAAAATAAAGAGTTTCTTTGTCCCAGGTGGCAAACTTGAAAAAGGCATTACGTAACAGATCTGCGCTTCTTGGAGATGGCGTGTCAAGGGCATTTTTACGAGCATTGGTGCAATTAACGGCTGGATATAGGGACGCATTAACGTTGGAGCAGGGACAGAGTATTACTTTTAATCAGAATGCATTTGTGGAAAGCAGACCGTCGTCGATGCAACCTTTTCTACGAAAAATGTTGGAGTTACAAATATTTCAACAAGTATGAACAAATATTTTTTATATATATATTTTTTTACTATGAATTGAGTATAACTTTATGATAACGATAATTTTAGTTTATTGAAGAAAGACTGAATATGCTTAATTCAGGGCTTGGTTTTTCGGATGAATTCGAAATGGAAGCTTGCAGCTATTCCGCTAAATCTGGTAGCAAATTTATGCAACAATATCGGGAATGGACTTACGCTATGCGAAAAGAAAGCTCTGCATTTTTTCGCAGCGTAAAAGACAAGGTGCGTTAATTATTTGGTTAATCACTCCATAAAAATATATTCTGCGGATTAAGTCTCACGACTAAGATTCACAAAATCAATTTATTTTTTGTTTTTGATTGCCTTCGATTCCAGGCCAATCCAGCTGTAAAATATGCAGTTAAATCAGTAAGTTTAGATGTGCCAGATTTATTGTACTGTTGTACTTTAACTTTTTTCACACTATATATTATCAATTATACTAATTTCAAATTTCTTTTTTTTTTTTTACTGTGTATATATGTGTAAACAAATTTATATTTCAAGTGTATTTAAATAATAACTATTGGGTGGTTCGGAAAGTTCATAGCGAAATGTAAGAAAAATTCAAACTGACGTATCTCTTCTAATCGAGATAGCGACAAAAAACAAAAGGTATTTTATTCATTATTTGAAGATAAATCCAAAGTACCTTTAAAATTACTCCCAAAGCGAACTATATTTTTTGCGGTGGAGCGTTACCACGAAAAATTCAACACCCACGCTCCACTGCAAAACATATAATTCGATTTATATCCATCCCCGTTCACCTTACGAATTATTTGAGTAGTGCGTTGGATTTACCTTCAACTGCCAAGAAAAGTACCGTTTAACTTTTATTGCTATGTCAATTAGAAACAGAGATATGACGGTTTAAATTTCGCTACGAACTTTCCGAACAACCCAATATTAACAAGCGTACTAACAGCAGCCCTAAAATTTCTATTATTTTTTAATCATTTATTTGAATTGTAACAGTTACTTTAAACAACGTATACACTTGTAGGTAAAGGATAAAGGCAAAGACATGAAAACGGCGTATAAAGGATTGAAATGGAAAGGTATCGCAGAGTTTTACGGATTTTTTTTTTTATAAAATTTATCTAATTATATATCAAGTTTTTTTTTAATTTCAGGACGATCAAATAGAAGTGATACTAGTATGAGATTCCATCAACCAAGATCCGCACCTAGCTCACCCACGTCTGACAGAAGACCTATCGATTTTACGTCCCCGCCGAAATCACCAAATAGTTTTACGGCTACTACTAGTTACAGAAAAGACCTTCGAATACGTAATAGCAATTTCACTGATTCAAGGTATATATTTACTGTTTTATTTTTAAATTATCACATTAATTCTTATCGTTAACTTTTACTACTTAAATTACAATAGGAAACAATATTCGCCGTTAAGTCCCAGTTCCCCAGAAGAATCCGATTCCCCACCAGAAAGGGTAAACATTGATCTTATGCAAGAGCTCCGACACGTGATATTTCCTAATACACCTCCTGTTGATAGAACAGTAAGTATATTTTTAATTTTCATCTAAAATGTATGAGTTCTTAAAAATGTACAAGTAGTCAGCACAAATTTCATACGACACTATAAAAATGTTAGTAGAATATATAATTCGTATGAGATAATTCAAACAGCATCTCAGTTACATAATACACTTACTATCGGCGATGTAGAAACTTCTCTTTGTATAATTTACATGTATCGTAACGTGTCGCTTATTGTGACATATATGTGTATGCAGGTGACATTACTAGCATGACTATGATTGAGAGTAAATATACATTAAAACGTATGCAAATCATGCGCGTATCATGCATGTGTCATCTCTAGATACTTTAATGTGTACTGCATAAAGATATTTCTTTCTTATGAATCATTATTTGGTCAAATTGAAATAGTATAATTTCGAAGCAGTATCTAAATATGCATGCAGAATCAAGAATTTATGTTGATACGAAGTAGCATATTATATATGAACAAGATTCGTATTTATTTAAATTCTGTTTAGAAAGTATTTTTTTTACTCAATAAAATATAAGAATGTTTCATGCATCACTTTCAGTTGAAACCAGTGCGCAGTTTAGACAGCTTGCGACCTGCATGGAGTGGGCATATACGGCACGGCCCTCTACCTAGTACAGTTGTTACAAACCCAACTGTTACCACTTATACAAAAACTATAACCTCTATTCCACATTTCACCTTAATTAATTCGGTCGATCAATCGAATACTCTATTGAGCACCGATGATACACCAACAAATGCTCAAATCGGTGGAAATAATAAAACATTTCCCTTTAATTCTTTGGCTTCAAAACCGAATAAATTAGGCACAGAAACTGATAAAGCATCCCTTTTACCGGTTTCGCAAAGATGTATCGAAAATGTACAGTTGAGTAATTTTTTACACGAAATTCACACAAACAAATTCACGAAATATAATGCGTCACAGTATACGCAAAAAACAGATGTAAAGCAATGTAAGAACGATTTCGATAATTCTACGAAAAACGCGACGTTTTATATCGACAGTGTTTTTCCAAATTATGATTCGGATATTCATTTGAAAGAGAACGATCCTTTCGACACCAGTAAAGTTTTCATGCCTTCCTATTTGCAACCACCGATCTTTCAAGCTGCAAATGCATCGTTGTCTGTTAATTGTCACATTCCATCCCATGCATACAATAGCACATCTTGCTCTGCATATTCGAAGGTAAACGTCATCATTCATTATTTATATTGTGAATCTTATGTACGCTTTTCAAATTATCATTTTACAGTCATTTAACGTGTACTATACATTTATGCTTTCTTGTGGCTGATTTGTTTGACTAAAAATGTAATTTTCTCGTCATTTATCTTGTTCTTTTTTTTCTAAAGCTTGATTTGTTTACTGTTTTTAACAAGCTACTTCTTGTCGTTGTTTACAGGAGTCTCCCGAAGTGTCAGATTTAATTAGATTAGATTCGACAGCAAGCAACGATGACTTTGATCCTTTGCTTTCGAAAACCTCGGACTTCGCAAGCTCTAAGCAAATGACTCAATCATTACATGTTCCAGAGATGGGTGAAGGTCTTAGCAATCCTTTGTATCCTTATTTTCAACCACTGCACAAAAGTAACGATAAGCAACAAAAATCTTCCGATAATATTGGTGATCTGGATTTACTGCAAGCATATGGCTTGGATTTTAACAAGTTTAGCATAAGCAATGGTGATTCACCATCAAAAAATTCTACAGCATGCAGCACATCTGAGAGCAGCATTAATATTGATAATACGTTCAGTTTAACGTTGAATGCGCCTGCCATTAAATCACAAAACAATTGGACAAAATTTGAATAAGTAATGAAATATATTACTGTTCACATATCACACAATTGTATATATAATGTTAATACTATTTTTTTTTTCTTTTGTTATTCATGTAAACATAAGTATCATTGAACACCTGTAGAAGCATAGTTGTGAATAGGAGTTTTACAGTTAAATGATAATTGAGTTGAATGAATTGTAATATCCTAGCCATTAGTAAAAAGGGGAAAATGATCATTTGACTTCGTAGCACAAATATGTAATACAATACGTCCTTATACATTTTTTATATTGAGAACTGACAGGATATTTTTAGTATGCCACAAATCGGATTTTGTGCAATTTCTAAGTCATTGTTCCTTCGAATTTAAGTTGTAAATTTATGTACAAAGTTGCTTCAATCGATACGTTTAATTGAATTAAGTAACGCAATAACAAATTAAAAGCTGGAATGAGGAAAAGGTATAATTTAATATCATTCCAATGAATGAATTCTTAAGACATATTTAGGTATATTATTGTTATTACAATCATCTTGGAAAATTGTAGTAACATAATAGCTAATACTGACAGAATAATGCCTACATCATAATTTGTATCATTTCATTAAATTCTTTTCTCTTAACATAGTCATTCTCATATAATGTCCCGATAAAACTCTATTGTATCCCTTCGTAACTAATTATTATCAGTATTTAGAGGAAATGATCGATCGAAACAAATTAAGTACGATTACTGAAACGGTTAGCTCATCCTTGTTAGATTTTGAATATATTAAATTTAATAGTTGTTGCATTTATTGGTAACGCTTTATAATAAACAAATACGAAAAGTAATAGTATCATGATTACCTACGTTTCCTATTTTATTCGTTTTTATTGCACAGAATTCTTTTATTCTAAAAATATCAACCTAATTTTTTAAATATAAAATAGAAACAACGAAAATGTTATTTTGGTATAGTATAATTTAATAAATAAGGAGATAATGTAGAATTTTAATTCTGAAACCTAAAATATTTTTAATTAAGCGTTACATTGCTCGTAGCGCTGATAATGCATCGATGATTCGTTGTAGCTCTCCTTCACTATTTGTCAATCTCTCTTTGTTACTATTTTGTACATCCAGAGGTACTTTCACATTATAATCAGAAATTTCCATAGCTTGCTTAGTTTTGCGTATAATATCTATTAACTGCTCTTCCTTCTTGCTAAGTTTCTCTATCTCCTTCTTTGGATCAATTAAACCCTTGAATATGCACAAATATTACAGTTAATGTTTGTTACACAAAACTGTTATATACCAAAAGTTCCTTCCTAATTTATTTTAGCAGTATCATTACCTTTAACAGTAGATGCACTTGAACTTTATCAGTGATAGTAACGATAGCGCATCCTGTTGGTGGTTCCATCGTATTAAGCGTAGAATACGAGAGCGTTTCTATCAAAAGCTTATATTGCAGAAGTTTTTCTTTCAGACTATCACTAGTGCATATAAGAAATGCTTCAGTCTTTACTTTGTTCGGTAAGTTGTAAGTTGCACGCGTTGACCGAATATTTTTTATTAATTTGTTGGCAAAATCTATATCCTTCTCTATTTCTTCATTCCTCCAGGGGCACTAGAAAATAATCACACAATTAGATATGTTTAATAAAATTTAATGAAATAATTTTACAAAATTAGTAATACCTCCGAAATTTCTGGAAACGGACTAACACAAATACTTGGATAAAGCTGTTTCTTGCGAGGTAAACGTTGATAAAGTTCTTCCGTTATGAATGGCATAAATGGACTCAATAGTCTTAATCCTATGTCTAGCACCTTAAATAGGGTTATACTTGCTGAGTGCTTTCTCTCGTTATCATTGCTTTGAAATACTGGTTTCAAATACTCCTAAATAATTTATATTAATTAATACAACGATGTAATAATGTTTTAATCGTTACTAAATTATATACAAACCAAATAAACATCGCATAGATCGTACAACCAAAGATTGTAACAACTAGTGCTGGCTGTTGGCAAATCGTACTGTGCCATTGCTTCATCACAGGTTTTCACCGCGTAACTTACACGAGAAAGCATCCATGAATCCATATTTATCTCACCTTGTAACTAATAATACCTAATAAATAAGTATATCTTTTTCAATTTTTATTTTTGTACTGCAACAATTTACCTGCTTCTTTCTATTATTGTGATCGTGTATCTTGCAACCACATTGAGGTAATATTTTACCCTTTTCCGAGCGAAATACAGATTGTTCTTGTTCATTATAAGATGCCACGTGTTTATACCAACGATGCAAGTGAGGATAGTTCATGAAATTAGTATTTAATCTGACGAAGGTTTGGTAAACTTTTACATCAATCTGCGAGGGATTATATCCATCTAAATAAGGGTAATCTCCTAAATAATTATTCAGTGCCTCTTGTACGCACATTTCTTTCAAGGTGCTCTTATACCAATCACCAGCACCTACCATATTATCATTTTGGATATCTTTATTTGTCTGCAACAGGTTAAAGTAAAAATTTTATAAAAATTTCAAAAATTCCTTGAAATAAATATGAACAGTAAAATTTTACCAATTGAACATCATCATAATCAAGATTAGAATCGAGGTATGCAAGAGAGAATTTTGCCGCGTTCCATATCTTGTTACAGAAGAATCGATATCCTTGTACGCGAAGAATATCGAGATTAATATCGCGACCTTGCGTTGTATAAGCGCAAAGAGCAAAACGTAAGGCGTCAGTTCCACACTCTGGAATCCCTTGTGGATAGTCACGTTTTTGTCCTTCGATAGCACGCTTCAGCTCTTTTGGATCCAAATTTGAATCCATTAATTGTTTATGAAGACCCTGGATAAAGGTTATATTTAATTACTATATAAATACCTTAAGAGAATCATTTAAAAAAATTATATACCTGTAACGATATTCCATTAATTACATCCATAGGATCTATGACATTTCCCAACGATTTGCTCATTTTTCTTCCGTGTGCATCTCGTACCATAGCATGCAAATACACTTCTCTGTAAAAGTGATTATATATACATACGCGCGCGCGTTTAATAATATGAAAGCAAGTATAAGACTAAAATGTACACGTACTTAAATGGCAATTTCTTTAATAATTTTTGCCCAAGGAATACCATTCGTGCTACCCAGAAAAATAATATATCGTGTCCGGTTTCTAACAATGTTCCTGGATAAAATGCTTTAAGTTCCTCTGTCTAAAACATAACAGTTTTATGTTAGTATGAAATAAATTACAGGAAAGAAATAATTTATACCTCGTCTGGCCATCCGAATATCGAAAATGGAAATAGACCAGAGGAAAACCATGTATCCAGCACATCAGGATCTTGCTCAACAATAATGTTATCCACGATAGTGCCTAATTTTTTAGCTGCTTTTTCCTTAGCTTCGCTTTCTGAATGCGCACTTACCCAATAATCATCATCTGTCTAAATAATATAAATTTGTGTGATAAAGCGTATTTTTCACATTTTTTCATACTTTGGAATTACCTTGATATTTTCTGCTATATTAATCGTTTTAACAGAGTAGGCAGGAATACGATGACCCCACCATAATTGACGAGAGATACACCAATCTCTTATATTTTCCATCCAATGGAACCAAATTTTTTTGTATTGATTTGGCATAATTTTCAGTTCACCGGTTTTCACTACATCCATTGCTTTTGCAGCCATGTCACTGCATTTTATATACCTAATAATAAAAATGTAATTTATTTGTTTCTTAATTATTAGAAATATACAAATATTACATTACCATTGAGGTTTCATTAATGGTTCAACCACATCTTTAGATCTACTACATGTTGGTACCACCATGGGATTATCTTTGATCTCGATGAACAAATTTTTAGCTGTTAACTCTTTTATAATAGCTGCTCTAGCGTGGAATCGTTTCATTCCCTGAATATTATGAAAAGTATTGATTTTCACGAATGAAACAAGGCATTATAGAATTTTCACCAAAAATTTAAATACCGTAAATTGACCATAATCTCCAATAATGTTTCCACTGTCATCGAAAATAGTGATAAATGGTAAATTATGTCTTTTCCCGACTTCATAATCGTTAGGATCGTGAGCGGGTGTAATTTTTACAGCTCCTGTAAAAATTAATGTTAAAATAACGTTATTTTCTTTTATATTTTCTATTCAATCAAAATATTTACCTGTTCCAAATTCGACTTCAACAAATTCATCAGCTATAATGGGTAACTTTCTGTTACAAAACGGGTGTTGCACGTATTTTCCGATAAATTGAACATACCTAGTATCTTTTGGATGAACAGCAATAGCTGTATCTCCAAGCATTGTTTCAATACGAGTGGTAGCCACTACTATCTTTTCCTTAGAATCTACCACCTCATAAGCAAACAATACTAATACTCCAAATTCTATTTTTTCTTGATATCCAGGAATTGATAGCAATGTCTTACCAGTTAATTCCAATTTATCAACCTAGAAATAATGTAAAATAAATACTAAATTCAGAAATTGATTGAAAAGCTGCTATTTAAACTACGATCTTTACTTCTATGTCAGAAATAGCACTTTTTAATGTACAGGACCAATTGACCAAGCGATTACTTCTGTAAATGACACCTTCATCATGTAACCTTATAAAAGCTTCTGTAACAGCACGACACAGTTTTGGATCCATAGTGAAGCAAGCACGATCCCAATCGTATGATCCTCCTAATTTTTTTAATTGCAAGTAAATTCTATTTCCTTTCCTAAAAATTTAAATATCATATATAAAACTGCGACATTATATTAAAATTGGATATAGTATAGTATTCTGACTGCAAAATTTTTTATTTGAATATGCCTTTTCGGGGTATTTTAGGTCTCTAAAGGAGAAAATTTTTCACGGAAATCAAGTTTTAAAAATTTGACCTTATGGATACTTGGCCATTGGGTTGGGTTTTGGGAACATTGTTATGTACTTGGACGAGGTTCAACACCAAAACCACAACCTAATTCGGATGTGCTAACCAAACCATTAAAAATACAAAAATTAAAGACTTCTGTCCAGCTAACTTTAGTTTCATATAATGACAATTACCGGTCGACTTTCGCCATACTCTTCTTTAAAAAGAACTGGTCATTTTTTTCGCTCATTAAGCGTTTTTGGGCTTAATATATATATACTTATATTTATTCTTCAGCTATATACTACATTCATGCATACATTATTATACTAATTGCTGAACAGTGCATCTACTAGCAGTGGAGATCTATTATATATAGAGACTTGTATCTTCTGAACGTCTTATTTCCAAAAAAAAATGACCCTCATTTTCAGCTTCAATAACCTCAAAAATCCCTAAAAAGTCTCATTCCAGCCTACTATTTTGCAGTATGGATACTATACTTCAGCCTTACAATTATGTGCAGCCTATTTGAACTTACTCTTCTTTCCACGTCCAAATTTTTTGTATAAAATTATCTCTCCCTATATCATGACGTGATTTTTGTTCCTCCTTCCAAAGTTTCTTTTCAACAACAACCTGAGTGGCAATACCTGCATGATCACAACCGGGATTCCATAAGGTTGTGCGCCCTTTCATACGATTCCTTGTGAATTATAAAAATCTTTTACACCGAACTATTATTCAGAAATGATTAAATAGTAATTCAAAAACAAGACAAACGATATTACTTTTATGAATTATGCATTTCTATATAACATATACTATAGCTGAAGCACTCTTTTACCATCTTGTAATAGCATCTTGTACGGCATTAGTTAAAGCATGTCCAAGATGAAGAAAACCAGTTACATTAGGAGGTGGTATTACCATAACAAATTTACCCTTAGGATTTGATTCTAATATATTCTTTCTCTGTAATTAATGATAAAGTAAAGAAACTATATAAAGATTATAAAACAAGGCAAAGAAAAAAAAGTTTTTAATAGTCTAATTGAAAAAGTATTTTTTAATTACATACACCATATTCAGGTTTAAAAAAGCCTTGTTTTTCCCACCATGCATACCATGCAGCTTCAACATATTTTGGACTATATGCTTCAGGCATTGTGGATGTAACATCTTTCTTTTCTCCTGCAAGTGTATTTACTGTGTACACAGCAGATTCTTTGTTTTCTTTTTTCTTTTCTATTTTCTAAAATATAAAAAAAGAAATAAAATACAGTTTCATTAATTAATTATGTTACACAGTAGAAATAATTGGCCGAATTGCGTAATTCAACATTAAAACAAAGACTAAAGGTAAAGAATAAAGCTAATAATTGAAAGTAAAGGTAAAATATCTTAACATTTAGAACATTATGCTTACTTCATTTTTTTCTTTCGGTTTCGAAGGTTTATCGCTTTCCTTTTTTTCCTGCTTTTGTTTAAACTTCTCTAATTTTGCTTGCTTTTTTGCTTCCTTTAGCAACTGTTTTGCACTTTTTTGCGGAACTTCGGTCTCCCCATTAATTTCTTCACTTTTCATGTCAACCATGTTGTCACTTTTACTTTACTTCTCTCGAGTGGTTAGGTGCTTCTATATGAATTGGCTAACGAAACACGTTTTAAAAATTACAACGTTAACCACGCGCTTTATTCGTACCCTCTAACTTTTAGCCGATAAATACAAGTAGAGAAGAGATTCATTGTCAATAATAAATCTTATAATTTCCATGTCATGTTTCTTTGAGTAACCGCAAGATGGCGTAAAGATAAAAATACGGTGACAACTCTAGATTAAATGTATCATTTAACTTGAAATAAATATTTTTAAAAATCAAAACATGGTATTATTGAATAAATAAACGTTTTTATTGTAATTTAATGTTACGACGAAATTCATGACATTTACTCAAAAATATTTGTAATCTATTTTATATGTAAGCTTTAATTTACGTTGCAAATCGTCCTATAAGATACATCAAAATCTATATTTATGCAACTCTTTTATTTTTTATCGTTCATGCCAAACGCATGCAATCGTTTTACCGGTACATGCATACAAATAAGTTACTTATGTATTGACATGAATGAATGCAAGAAAAATAGTAGCAGCAATTACACAATTTAAAGTATTAATCTGTATAATAGTTTTTTTTATGTAAAATTTTGAAATAAAGAAGAACACGATGGATCGTTCAAGTATAGGAAATTCATTGGGGAAAAGTTTGATATCTCCGCGGAAACGCATGTCAATAGTTCAATCGTTAAAAAAAAATAATTCGTGAGTTTGTTACGAATACTTTTAAGCTGCATTAATGAAACGTGAATTATAAATTGGCATTTCAATTTCATATTTATAGAACGATAAGCATGTCAGGACGTTCAAACCAATCTGTGCAAATAATATGCAAAACATCTAATCATGTGGTGGAGAGCTTTGGGTCTTCTTTACCTGTACTGGTCACAGAAGCTTTAACATTCGTAGATAAAAACACTGCTGTCAGTGTAAATATTTCAGTGGATGGTTGGGCTTGGCTTGTGTGTGGTCGTAGACTACTTGTATGGCAGTGTAAAACTACCATTCATGATCCAAAGCAAAGAAGGACCTTTAAAAGCCAATGTCGTGAACTATTACTGCCTCAAAGTGATTTAGCTCACAAAGCAGAATGTATAGCTGTTTGGTTACCCCAAGGTCACCAAGTAATTAACATTTATTACCCTACATAGAACCATTTATATTAATTATTTTTTACAGATGTATAATTTTTTAATAATTAGGTACCCAGTTGTATGGCTGTCTCTCCTGAAGGCATTGTACGCTTTTGGGCTAGTGTTGCACATGAAGGATCTTCTGTGGAAACAAGTGCAGAACTTGCTGGGCAAGAAGTTGGTTGCCTCACTTATATTCCTGGTCATGGTTGTATTTTAGCCACAACTACATGTACAGTGGCATTGTTACAACCACAATTTGTTGGTGGGAAAAATAGTGTTACAGTTCAGGTTCTTAGAACAAGTCAAGGATGGTTGGGGGGCATAGGACGTAGAATGACCTCACTCATCTTTGGAGCTATACCTCAGTCCCCAGTTACTGAGACGGTAGATTTGTCCACTAAATTTTTAATAACAGATGTTACAATAGAAATATACAATACAGTAAATTGTTTCTTTTTCTTAGAAATTAGTAAAAGTCACTTGCACAACTATAGGAGATAGAGGATCAAGAGTTCTCATTTTAGCTGGTTCATCTTTACAATATTGGTCTTTTCCTCACAATGAACAGGAAAAAATGGAATTTGATGAAGATATTGGATATATTATTTCACAGACTTTCCAAAGAAAGATTTGGGTATGTATGATATTGTGTTTGTAAGTAATAATGTTTTATTCATTTACTTTATTACAGGAATCAAGTGCTTGCAATCCTCTAAACATGGAAACATGGTTGATTGATATGCAACCGTGTAATGAAGGAATAGTATTTTTAATGGCAGCTCATTGTGCTGATGCATTATTTATTGATTTTGCACTTGGTAATAATGAAAGAAAGATGTAGCTTTTTAGTAAGATTCATTCTACTACACTTTTCATTACATAGAATAAATATTGTAGGTTTGATAGAGCTGTCTGGTGCAACATTAGCAAATACATTTAAATGGTTTATACCTGTTAAATTTGATACTATTATTTTTTACTATGAAGATGTTGAATTAACTTTGGTTTCTTATCGTTTTATATTATGTGGTTGGGAGGCCATTATATATAATCAGTATGAAATACTTGTTGTGGATTGTGAGTTAAATTTTATTCATTTTTTCAGATTTTATGCAGACTTTTTTTTATATTGAAAAAATAAAATATTTCAGGTACATCTGAGCATGAGCAAGATAAAATAGATTTAATACGTGGAAGAGTAGACAGTATTCTTGGTGGCGCCTCATGTTCAGGAACTCCAGTTTTATTCACTAAAAATTTCGGATTAGTTTCCGTCATGCCAACAGACTTTATTTCGCAAGATTTTAATACGTTCGTTTCTTCTATAATTGGTAACACACACGCGCGCGCGCGCGCGCGTATGTATGTATGTATGTATGTATGTATGTATGTATTATTTTTTTCTTTCTAGAAATTGTGCTGATAATATCAATACAAGTATGGATTGTAATTATCGACCTAATTTAACTGCACAACATTTCACTAGTCTTATTAGTAACGAAGAAGTTCAGGACATGTTTTATAGTTCTGATAGCGCTAAACAATTGCGCGCTGCGTTTCTTCTTAGTCTACGTCAAAATAAAGTATGTTTGCTTTGTAATTTTTTCTTATTAAGAATGATGAAATGAGTGATTATTAAAACGATCATTTTACTTTAGGCACAATGCGAAGAAATCTTATCACATCTTTTTCCTTTGCAAGAAGAACCAGTAATGGATATAGATGCTAGTCTGGATATATTGGTTTTGAAGGTTGCTAAAGATTTGGTAGATGATTATCCAGCAAATGATCCACGTTGGTCAAATCATAGGGATTTGTGTAATTCATTTTTTTTATATCCGTACATTTAAATATAAGGCACATTTACAAGAACTTCAATAATGGTATTTATAAATATATAAATATATACAATATGTCGGGTTTATCTCAGAATACAGAAGTATCTCGAAAACTGTGAATGATACAAGAAATATTTCAGGCGAAAGTTGTAGGGTATAGAAGGCGACATATTGTTCTTTTTTTTTAACCTTGCAATGACCTTGAAAAGCCCTGTAAAGGTCATGTTTAAGTTTTTAAATGGAAACGTATATTTTTTATCTTGTATTCTTGTAGCTGATACTGAGTCGTTTTTAAAACACTGTATATTTGTGGTTTTTGCGTAAATTATTATCGAGATATTAGCTTTCAAGTTTTACATGTCGCCGGCATTAGCGTTACCTGATCTACACCGTAGGGATAGATAAAGATGTTTTTCATAATACTACTAATGGTATAGCATTGCCGGAACATAAAGTCGCAGTTTTCCAATGTTTCTAAAACATTGTCCGACCGAGCAACCTCCCTACGGTGTATATCGGATAATGCTAATGCCGGCTACATGTAAAACTATATATATCTTAAGATATAAATATATCTTTTATAGCTATGACAATAAATGCAGTTACTTCTATGCAAATACCTAATCAACTAGAAGGGAAGCAGATAGCATTGGATTTATTTATAGCATTTCTAAAGGAACACAATTTATGGAACAGAGTATGTTACTTCGTTGTGTGATCATATTTAAATATGTGATTTATTAGTTAATCCAAAATTATCACACGATATTTGTTTATTTAGTTTTGTGCCGTTACGTATAGGGGAATAATTGTGTCTACACCACATGTTCTTGGAGAATACGCGGAAAAAATAATTGCGGCACTGACTATATATAATCTTCAAAACAGGTAATTTTTTACGGCACATATTTTTATGAATTTTTCACTTTTCCTAATTTAATTGTGCTATTCTAAATTACCTTCAGGTATCCAGATATTGTAGACCCGTTAATAGAGCAAACTTTAAGTCCAGAATCGTATGTATCCGATGAATTAACAGCACGCGACATATTTTTTCGCGAAGTGAGCACGGTGCATCGTTTTATTCCTACTTTAGTGAGCAATGCATCTGAAGTAACTCAGTCTGAACGACCTGTTCAACAAGTAGGACAATATATTATGCAAGTGAATGCTATACTATTAGTAAGTATAATTTCATATAGTATTATGGATATAATAAGAAGTGCAGTAATTAAATACTTAATGTTAATAGGGTATACTACACGAAGTGATAAAATGTCGACAACATAATGCAGAACGATTTAATCCCACGAGATGTTCAAATGGTATAACAGAGTACCTTCCATGGACGGCGGCAGTTGGAAAACATGGACTAAAAAATTGTCTTAGTACAATGGTTAATATTTGAATATTTTCGTACAGTCCTTGTTTTTAACAAATACGAGAAATTATTGTTACAAAAAATGTTTTACTTATTGTTTCAGTATAATTTAAGTCTTAAACATGGTGTAACCGGAACCAATGATTCAACAGTGAGAAACGAATTATATGAACAATTAGTTAGTTACATAGATTTGATATTGGACGGTCGGAAGTGTCATTTAGAAAGTGTCCGAGGTACACAAAAATTCGAGATACTTTTAAAACAATATGAAACGGATCGTATGAATCTGATTCAACCACTAAGTATGTATTTTTTTACTTCTTTTAACTTATGTCTGTAAAACTTGGTATTTGTATTGGAGAATTTATAGTAAAGGAAGAACAGTACGATAGCGCAGCGATGTTAGCTGAAAAGTACTGTGATTTTGCGTCCCTTATACAAATATGTGAATTAACGAACAATAAAAGTCGACTAGATGGGTATATAGAAAAATTCGCAGCTCAAGATTTTGTAGGATTTTTATTTTCATGGTAAGTTCGCTTTATATTTAACAATTTCTAAACGAAACATTACTTCTTGATTGTTTTTATTTATAGGTACGTGAAAGATGGCCGACAAGGACAATTGGTAGAAAAATGTAGACGTGGCGGTACTGTTGAATTAGCAGAAAAATTGGCAGAACATCCTACCTTATCATGGGTGCAATCTGCCCTGACGGACGATTTACGCTTCGCTGCTAACACGCTTCACTCTTTGGCAATTCAAGAAAGCGATTTGGTGACACGTAAAAAGGTATAAATTTTGGAGGTTTCATTTGAAAAATTTGTTTAATTCTTTTAATTAAATAAATGTTCGTTTTTCACAGTCCATGCTTTCCTTAGCAAAATTGGCTCTTCTTGTCTCAGACGATCCGGAAGAGGAAGTGAGAGATTGTGTAAAAAAGATTGACAACGAATTGGCGCTGATAGCTCATCAAGAAGACTTGCCAACTCAAGTACTTACGACGTATGGTTACGATGTAGAAAAATTACGAGTATTTACGCCAACAGAATTAATTACGGTATTTATTTTTCCTTATGAAACATGTTATTTCATGAAACACTTTATACAAGTATCGTTTAATTGATTTAGTTGTACACATCTGAGGATAACGTTGATGCAAACGAGTACGATTTTAAAAAAGCTCTTGATTTGCTCGAATATGTGGAACAAGAAGATGAAAAAGTGTCTTTAAAATTACGAATTTGGGCACGAGCTGCTAAACGTGATCAATGGGACACAATAGGGAAGAATCCCGAGCAACAAGTACAGGAAACGATATTTTTTAAGTTAATGGATCTTGCACATTTTATGGGTACGTCATTAATCGCCTTGAAAATAGGAATGGAATTATTAATTATTGTCAGACGTTTTACTTTGTTTATCATATAGGGGGTGAGGTAAATGAATTTCTTCCATCAGTTGAAATGCTTTTGGTAGAACCTGAACTAGGAAGTCTTGCTGCATCGAGTAACTTTCAATTCCTGATAAAATTTGTATATGAGTACGCATAAATAGGTTTCTATACAATAGATTATATTAGAAATTTTATAATAAAATATAAATTTGTTCAGTAATAAAAATTATACAAGAATTTGTCAAAAATTAAGGACTAGTTTTCGTATGTTAATAAAGTTCACATGAATGCGTGAAGTATAAATAAGACTAAAATATTCAATGAGACCAGCATTACATTTTTACCCGCGGAATTATCGTAACGTGAATTTTGTGGACTTGTCCTTATGATAAATCTTACTTGATCCGGTGTTTTACAATCCATTTCTAAAAGTGTTATGCTATTAAAAACTCCTGTTATTTTTATAAATGTTATTGATAATAATTAATATTTACCAGCACATTTATATAAAGAAGTTACGTTTTGTATACTAAGATATATATTAGGACAGGGTGAAGCTTTGGTACATTTGTAGTGATCAATTAATGCAAGTTCGTTATAACCAGATAATTCTGCACATTGCAGGTATTGTCTATCAGTAGGTTCAAATCCTATCCATAAACAGGCTTTCATCGTACCGTAACCGAACGCATGAATCTGAAAAATAATATCGCGATAATAATGATTAAAAATTAACTGGCTCCTGAAATAATCCTTTTTTTATACAAACTGTTATCACTGTCTTTTTCATATTCCTTTTCCAATATGAATGTATTCTATATGTAATAGATTTTGAGGGAGTTATATAATCTTCAAATTGAGGAGTTAAAGTTTTTGAACTATTTAAATTCGAAAATTTTGCAGGCCTTAATGCTCGTGGAACTAAAAATTTATAAGAAAATAGCTTTATATATTAAATCCATGGTTTTAATATTAATTACTTTAACATAATGCAACGTACTTGTCGACACATACTGAGTGATAGAATCAATATTAGAATTTTTTATTATATGATCTTCACGTGATAAAATATACGACGTAAATAAATTAGTGTTATATCGTGATACGTAATATACAAAGTGAACATCTGTAAATATTAAAAACAAGATTAATTTTAAAAAATTCCTTTTCAGTGTACAATAAGAAGTTCTATATTTACCCGGGTGATTGTTTTTTATTTGACGCAGTAACGTTATTACAAACTGTTTATCATTATTTGACATATAACCCAATGGAGTTAGTAGTATGACTACTTGTCCAAGATTTCCAATTGTATGGTGCTTTCGATTATATTCCCAAGTTTCATTTAAATGAGTAGACACTGTTTTTAATACTTGCGTATAATTCAGTTGTGTGGGCCCTAAAAAATATTACATCATGGATAGTGGAATAAAAATTATAGATATTTTTATAAATTAATAAAACTTACATGAACTATTAGTAAAATTGTTTAATGCTTGAAACACAAGTGATGGACTGTCAGTAACATTTAATAACCATTCTCCTGAAGTACCATGTATTATTCCCATTTTTGACCCATAAATTGACACATCTAAATCTTGTACCAAAACCCTAAAGCGTATATTTAATTAGAAATAAAATTATGTAATAAAGAATTGTCTATTAGTATACACATTGACTTACGCTAAGAAATCTATCGTATAATCTATTGACCATGCACCATCCAAAACAATCAATGCTTCTATTCGAGGTCGATCTGTCTGTTGCTGACAAGGTAACTCAGGGAACAGATGATTCTCTGCATAGGCGTAAAATTTCTCAATAGCAACGTCAACCATTCGTTGCAACGCTTCCGGAGAAATATACGCAATGCTATTGCGATAACCCAGCATTTGAGCTATAGCATAAGTCTGTTGCAAAAACAATATTTTCAAATAAAAATAATATAGTATTCTTCTGTAATTTTATTTATCATTATATCAAACCTGTTCATTTAAAATAGTTTTCGGCACTGCGTACAAAAATGTTTGTGCTCGGTCGCAAGCTTTTACGTTCGTGTTGAAAGTAACACCTTCATAAGAATAATACATTTCTAAAATTTGACTAAGTCGTAGACTATAAAAGTCTTGAATCCAAGTCTGCAAGTAACTTGCAATTATCATACCTAAAACATTTTGTAAATAATTAATTACACATTTAACGTTTAAATAATATTAGAAATGTATTATTAGCTAACCATCAATGCCTCCTATTAATTCCGAACGTGTTGCATCGAAATTTTCATATGAACTTGTGAGATAATAAATTGTTGGTTGCATTGTATTCTGCCAGAATCCTGTTGCACCAAGGGTCATGTTATTTCCTAGCAGAGGTCCTTGATATACTACCATTTCAGCTAATTCGCCTGATTAAACATATCTTTTATGCATTCATACTGTATAACAAAGATAGAAATGTTAATACAACTCTATTTTCTACCTGCAATTGTGGTTAGCCAAACATTGTCAAGTTTCACAGGTGAATTTATTAAAGTTTGGTACCACATAGATGGTTTATGAATCATTTGAGCTTTTGGTAGAACAAAATCAATTTCCTCTTCATTGTACTCTAAGTTATACATACTTGAAAAGTTTGTTTCTGATAAAAAAAAACGATTATTATTAAGCAACACTTATTATAAGAACACTTATGTTAATGTTATACCTGGGGGAGGTATATCCAAACGTGCAACTAAATGATTTACAGCAACATTTTGATGTTGGAGAGATGCTGCAATGGCTCCTATAACTGACCCAGGAGCAACAGTACCATATGGTGTTAAGATCACTCCTTGTTGTCTTGGACAGTTCCATGTACTGGTAAGTACAATTTTACCTACATAATAATTGTTTGTACTTATGTTGTTTATCATAATTATTGTGTGTTTACCTGTTAATTTTTCTGTTTGAATAAATTGACCACATGGTTTGTATTTGTCTTCATTGTCAGGTCTGACAATTGTATTCGAAATAGCCTGATGAAGTATACAACGTTCTGCTTGAGAGAGTACATGCATTGGTAAAGCATCTAAATTCCCTGGAACGAGTTCCTCTATCAGTCTATGCTTAGTACGTTGCATTCCAGTTCCACTGAATGGAAGTATACTATCTGTAGCTTGTACATTCTTTTGATATTCAATACCATCAAATTTGAATCTGTTATTTATAACATGTCATGTATATTATTATTTGCAATAATAAGATTAAATGTATTTGTGTTATATTTACAACCTATGTAATATTGAAGATGACATTATTCTCATATCTGTTGTTGAATGCTTCTCCATTTTCTGTATGATATCCACTATTATACGCAAATTCAGTGGAAGTGGAGAATCAAATGTAGCATTATTTCTGTAACACTCTCTGATTGATTTTGGTATAACTACTTGTGACCATATTAATTTTAACTCTGTATTAAAAAAAAATTATTTGTAACAATATAATAGCTTATAATTTACTTCTACAATTTATACCTTTATGAACAACTTACCACAATATACCAAAAGTAATAAAATCTTATTAATTGCCATACTTTTGTTGTTAGAAATTCATGATGTGATATTGAAAATCTAACACCTGAATCCTTCTGCCGATATCTACTTAAATCTTAGTAATGACTCAGAAGTGTGATCAAATAAAAAAAAAAGGAGAATGTTCTATTCAAACCTGATAAGATAAAAGTCAGTAAAACGATGTAATTTTTTTCAATGAAATTCCACAATTTACAGT
>NW_017100397.1:1834192-1836966 GCF_001263275.1 Habropoda laboriosa | reverse complement strand
GCTGGTGAACAATTTTTCAAATATTTTTTTGATTCTGAGGGTACCTGTTCCAATAAGGATACCTGTATTAAAGTGGGGAGTTATTACTCATGATTATATCATATTATCTTATCAGTTTAATGATGATAGGTTTCACTATATCTGGATAGGTGTGGTGTTGTACTCTGTTGAATGGAGTTGAAGGGATATTATATATTTTACATAAAAAGTAGTTAAAAACTCAATTGTGGTGTGCAACACATACAGTAATTATACGAGACATATTTTTTTCATATTTTTATGTTATACTATTCTGTGTTAATTTCTACCACATTATGTTTGGTTGCTTATAGCAAAAACTGTTAAATTATACGAATTTAAATATTAATTTTATATTTTTTTCAGTAGTGAAGTGAAATGGCAACATTTTCTTATCTTTTTTTCTTTATTATATTAAGTAAGTATTATAAAGCTCAAAAGTATATCCTTTGCAAGCTATTATTATAATTTTTTTTATATTTTTTAGCTGTGCATGCACAAGAAAATGCACACAAAAATCTTCTACCCTCTCTTCGAGAGTGCTATGAGAACAAATATCTTTTAGAAAGAGATAACAGATTACCACACACCTTGGATACATTCATTGCTATACTTCGTAAAATTGAAAATGCAGAAGGTCTTAATATGGATCTGAGAAGTTTGTCTGTTGCACTTTTACATCGGTAAGTCTGATATATTTTAGAAAAGCAGAAGTAATCTTATTGAAATTTAATTAATATCTGATTTATAGTTTTCGACAAGATGGTATTGCACCAAATCCTACAATTCCTATTCAAGATGGAGTAACACCTTATGCACCAAATACCTTCCAATTTTTCCGTTATTCCCAAACACTACGTCTTATACCTGGAAATGCTATTCTGTTTCCCAACAATAGTATCACAGCTGTTGAAAGAGTATGTATATTATTTAAAATCTTTTCCATATTTATATATGTTTGTCTAATAATTAATTATTGAATTACAGTGTACACTGCACTTCATGTTATCGAGCAGTGTCGAAATTTTTCAAAGAGAAAATGAGGCAAATGTTTGCAGATTTGCCAGCTCATATAGATATCCAAGAAATGTTAAGAACAATAAAGAAGGGACCACTGAAACTACTATTAATGATGTAGAAACTTTGTCATCTGATGAAATGTAAGTAACATAAGTCTTGAATCAAATGATATAAAAAATAAAACAATTTTTTATACAGAAGAAGCATGACTCACCATAAAAAGAAGGGTCATCCTACAGTAGATCCAAATTCGTTGTACCCAGAATTACCACCTAATCATCCAGACATTGCACGATTTTCTGCATTACCACCTAAAAGCAAATGCCCTGTAGAAAATGGTGTTGTAAAAACTCTGTAAGTCTGCAATATATTAAAAAATTATAAGATTGAATAATTATGTAAGTTGAACTTAACTAGCCATTTAATTATACATTTTTTAGATGGGGTGCAGTTTCTATTGGTTCAGTACTTGCTGGAATAGCTGCAGCTACACAACCAGAAACAACTATGCTTTATGATTTACAGCCAGATGTATTGCAAAAGAATAATACACAATTAACAAGTGTAGCTTTAAACAACAAATGGATTGCTACTCTGGCTGGTAATATTATTAATTTTATGATATGATAAATTACTTTTTAAAATATTAAATTTTTTATTGTGAAAATTATAGGAGACTTAGCAGAGGTAGCTTTAAGACAAGGCCCTACAGGAGACAAGCTTAGCGTCGGAGTAACTGGTAATTGGAATTCCACTGCTTTGCCACGGTGGTATTTCTTAAGTTCCAATAACAAATTTGAAATGACAACAGCAGAAATCAGAGGAGATTTAGACGGTTTAATTTTGGCTAACGAAATTAACAAAAGATATTCTAATTTGCCAAGCTTGAGACTTTCGCAAATTTTTGATATGTATTATAGTTCATTGGGATTCTTTGATGCTTCAATTAGAGCGTGCGATAGGAGAACATTGTTTACATCAATTGCTCCTAATGAAACAATGGCTGCACAGGTAAATTATTTGAATAGCATAAAACAATTTGTTCATTGGTTTATGCAAATAAAAAATTTCTTATATTGTATATACATTTTTTGTAGACATACAGTGCAGCTTTATTATTGGATCCTGATATAGCACACGCAACACTTGAACCTGGGATAATAGAGAAATTTTCAGTGCAAGCAGTAAACGAATTAGCATCATATGTGCGTAAGTATTAGTGTTACCATACATGTATTTTTAAAAGTAAAGATTTATTTGCTTTAATATCTTTACAGCTTCAGCCATGAACAAGGATCTTTCGTGCACAGACACAGATAGATTGAATAATTTCAACCAAATTTCTGTCGATTTGACAATCATTTTGGATACGAACTGGGAATTCTCAGCTATAAAATCTATTCTAGCAACTTTATTGGAGAACATCGACGTGAATCAATATAATTCCAATTTCACGTTGATAAATGGTTATGATGGAAGTGTAATGATTAACAGTACATTCAACATTTTGGAATTTCAAGCTTACAATTTATCCCATTATGCAAACAGTACGTATTAAGATAGAGATTAACGATAAATGATAACTTACAAAATACTTTATTGTATGTTTCTTTCAGTTACTCATGGTTTTAATTTATCTAAGTCGCTGAAGGAATTAGAAGTGTACTTGATGAATAAATTGGACAATGAACGTATTGTTGGTGTTGGTGTTGCACGATCTAACGTTGTTTTAATTA
>NW_017100397.1:1826291-1834148 GCF_001263275.1 Habropoda laboriosa | reverse complement strand
TATGCAAACTCTCTCACGAATGCGAGAACAAATCCCAGGTAACAATTTGTTGCATTATAACGAATCATAAAATTAAATAAATATGCGTTTAATTTATTATTAAATAATTTTACTTCAGACACAACGCTACTTATCACAACATATAGATCGAAAGATACATGGTCTGATTTCGTAGTAAATCATGCGACTGATTTATTTTCTATTAGTATTGGGAATACGGAAGAAGCTTTGACACCGATAACGAATATGGTTTCGAGAATAAAACAAGGTAAAGAAAATTGATATAACTATTTTCTAATTTGATATATGTGAATTAAAAGGATGCTAATTACAAAATATAGTTCCTAAACGCTTGATCAATACACAATGTGGAGCAAATAATATTGCAAGTGGACCATCAAATTCGTTTGATGACTATATTACACCAAAAGGTGTTACTTTCTATAAATTACATCCTAATTACTTCTTTCATGGTGAAAACACTGCAACAATAAAGGCAAGTTCTTATAAGAATTATTATAATATATTGAACATAATCTACAATATAAATTAAATGCGTTCAGATTCAAGGCTTCACTTCAGATAGTTTAACTGTGTGCTCTTCACGAGAAGTTTTACACGTTAACGCGACAGGAGGTCAATCAAAGTCATGTGCATCAATCACTAATGATGTACATAGCATTACAGTTTCTTGTGCTAACGCTGCTTTCATTCATAACTGTTCACCACTTTATATATCGGTATTCGCCAATACTTCAACTGTCTCACAGCTGTGTACAAGTAAGTGCTTCATAGAAATTGCTTTAAAAACATTTATATTACTGGTACTGACTAATAGTTTGGTTTTAGATCCTCGAATTTGCAGATTCCCCACTTCAATTAAGTATACCATATCCTATGAAAATCTGGTATGCACCAGTGGTGCAACAAAGATTGCATTTAATTATTTTATTTTAATAATAGTTTTAGTTTTCTTTAATTTATAATGATTAATAAATTTTATGCTAATGTAATGACAGAATTATCATGATGTCAATTTTTCAAAGTAAGGTTTAGATCATAGTTAATAGTTTTGTACCGTGCACGTTCATCTTTGAATAACGACAATCCATTTTAAAATACATGATGTTCATGAATACCTGAACATTATAGAATAAAATATAAACTACCTACATAGATGATATTTTTTGTAACAAATTGAAAGAAACGTTTGTACCTAATTTTTATGAATAGTATAATTTGTAACGTGAAAAATATACTATACTTCAAATAAAAGGTTTACAAAGAGCAACTGTATGATCAACTCCACAAGCAACTTTTTTCACTTGACCTCCTAGATTTACCTGTAATAAAAATTATCGTTTGTAATTATACTATGATTTCTTAGTGACATGGTCTAATTATGTTATACCTTCAGTGGAAAGTACTGATCCTTAGAATCTCCTAATCCTAAAGATCCAAATTTGTTACAACCCCACGTATATAAATCTCCTGTATTGGTTATAGCTGTAAGATGACTCAAACCACAAAATATTTTAACTACCTATAAAAAAGAAAAATTAATTACACTGTACTTTTATCATAATATTAAATTAAACTTACTTTTGTATTCTTTTGATATGCATTATTTCCAAAAAGCACAGATGGAATTATGGTTGGTTGTAAAACTTTTTTAACATCAGGACCAAAACCAAGAATACCATAACCCCACACATAAACGTCACCTGCATCTAGTAGATATATATATCAAATTATTAATGTATAGTATAAAAATAACAAAATGGATGGACACTTACTGTTCAAAACCATACAAAAACAACCACCACAGGCAATGTCCTCAATATGACCCAATTTTTCTAATGTACTTATTTCTGTAGCTATATTTATTTGTTGAGTATCACCCTCTACAAGTAGTTGTCCGTATTCAGAGTTGCCCCAACCAAATACTTTTCCTTTATCTAGAATCATAAGTTGTATCATTAGTATCAAATTTAATATAAAATAAATTTATACAATTTATTGTGGTATTAATACATGAATATTGCAGATACCGCTGAGAGCTAATACACAATCTGCAACGCTTGCAACTTTAATAATATGCTGTCCAGCCAGATCTCCTTTAACTAAACTTGGTCTAAATTCATTTCTGTAATGTGCCAATCCTGTTTGTCCATCTGCTCCCCAGCCAAATGTGTATACTTCACCAGATTCTGTCAAGAGTATGCTATCATATAGCAATAAGAGAGGATTTTCAAATATTGTAATTAGCTATTTATTTTGTGTTATTATGTTTCATACCTATGATCTTGTCCAGCTGTTATAGCTTTAATTTTTTTCCCTTTAACATCAGGTATATAATGAACAACTCTGCTATTTCTATAATCTTCATTTAATATTATAGGACGACCACATTGTCCATATGCATTATTCCCTAATGTGAATAATCCTTCATTTGTTAATACCAATAAGTGTGCTCTTCCAGCTGCTATACCAATGACTTTTGTAGAAAAGTCTTTAATAGGTAAATTTATAGGTCTTGGTTCAATTATTAAGCCATTGGTAAATTTCTTATCTTCTTCACCAAAACCTATTGATGCATTAAATGTTGAATATAAATATGAGAGTCACAAAACAATTTAAAAACTAAAAAATAATTTCTTTTTACCAAGCTGAGAATCTGTATTTATTCCACTTCCATATAGAATATTTTTATCTTTGGATCTTATAGCAAAAGCAGTAAAACCATAACCACAAGCTATATCTGTCACATCATGTTTTTCTCCAAAAGCTAACCTTTTAGGCCTTGGAATAAATGAAATACCATCTAGGTATGCAGTTGATTTCAATGTTCCAAGAGCACCATGATCTGCTATACCCCATACATATACTCTGTGATCTCTTTCATTACTTATAGGATACTGGAAAACTATACACATATCATAAATTAATGTAAAAGAAGAAACAACGTAATACCTTTTCTCTAATAAATACTTGTAATGTTTTTAAAAATGTATGCTTTAATTTTATTTAAATCTTTAGTATTACTATTTCTTTACCTGGCAAAGTTTTTAAAATTGGCTTTTTATTTTCAGTTTTATTCAATTGTATTATTCTATTCTGTTTTTGAACGTTATTCTTCAAGCATGTTTTTATTGTGTTCAGCATGATTATTATTTTTACTTTTTGAGAAATTGTGCAGATTTGTCGTATCAGTTAAAAATTTACGCTTTGGAGAAGTTTTATCGATTAATCGAATTGTTGATCCTTTAATAAATTTTATAAGTTATAAAATAAGTTTGATTTCAATCATCTTTAGCACATACATACAGTACTATGAAACTTGTTGATTTTCTCGTCTCTTTTAAGCTTCATTTTTACAAAATTAAAGGTCCTCTTTCATGTACATCGACTACTGTATGTCAATGACATTTAAAAGCGGATAATGCGAATAACGAAGATTATTATATTGTGTTAAAAATAAAATGTATGTATCACTATGATATTATACGATGAAAACAATATAAAATTAAATAATTTGAATGAAATTTCAATATTCAGTATGTAAATTTCGATAAAATTTTATTTTTAATTTTCTTAATGAGATGACAACTTTTTAAAATAAAAAACATTATAGAGAATGACTTCTTAAATATGAAGTTAAAAATTTATTTAATGTTCAAACGGCAAATGATAGTGAGCGTCGCGGTATGAAGAAGTAATAGCTCTGCACTTTCTATCGGCGTATTCTCATGGATAAGGGTCAAAGGAGAATAACTATGCTTATTTCTCGTGAGACACCTACATCGCGGATGAAAATAGATTTTTAGTTGTGAAGTCACACATAGATGTTCTAGATATAATTCGTGGCAATTCCGCGAGTAAATTGGCAGCCATTTTTAAACTGCTTACTTAGTATAATAGAGTAGAGAAAGGATATGAATAATGAGAAATCGGATCGCGAGATAGTAATATGTGAACGCGTGGGATTAAATGTAGCGTGATCGGCTGTGAAGAACGAAAAGACAAATTCCGCATTGGTGAAGTGTAGATATTTGTTTCGAGTGGACGGTGCTCGAGCGAATGCACTACTTCCCCGTGAAATTGACGAAATGGTGAACTGTCAACACCTCTGCAAGATGAGAATATGAATTTAATTCGAATTCACGTGAAGAGTAAGGATCACTTCATTTGAAGGGTAACCGTGTAAATTGTGATAGGGACAAATAGTTCGAAGCCGAAAGGCCCCCGGCTAAGAGCGATGTCGGTTTTAACATGCAAGAGAACAACGAATGCAAAGATCGTGGCTCTCGAATGCTAAGTTCCTATAATAATGGCAGATAATGTACACAGAAAATCACATAAGCTATCGGATGGTAGTAGAAAAACATCTAATCCAGTGCACCGTACGACCACCGAGACGATTCGGTTAGGAGAGCCAGAGAAACTGTACCAGCCGGTTAGTTTGACCACTTCAAGCAACGTGACGGCTAGTAACCAGTGTCGAAAAAAGACATCGTCCTTCCAGATTACAAGCGTTACCGTTGGTTCTCGTATGAGCAATGATGCCGGTGAGGATTCGAACGATGATCTGGATGAGTCTCACACGGAAGACAATTCGGTTGAGCATTCGCGTATTACTGACATCGATATTGAAACGCCCAGCTATTCTGAAGATACCTTCTCTAAGGAGGATGTATTTTTTAATACCAGTAATGCTGCCCTCAGCACTGCTCCGGTGATTCCTACAAGTTCTCAATATGGTTTGGCAATTGTGCCCTCTGAAGGGAATAATGTCAGCAACTCTGTAAATGACAGCAATATCAATACTTTGGACATTACATCTGTTACCGACAACAATATTATTAATTTACTTTCGAGTAATGCAAAGCAAGATGCAGACCTACGTGAAGTACATTCGCATGGTAGAAATGAGAGATTCAAAGTGGTTAAAATTGAAAGTACTGAACCTTTCAAGAGGGGCAGATGGACTTGCATGGATTATTTGGATCATACATCGGTCAATCAACCTACAGCAATTGGTACACCAAAAATGTCTGATCCAAATGAGGTATGCATATCATATGGGGTGACAGACAGCGGAATTGTTATACCAGATGCATCTAAACAATCAGTTGTATCGGAAGACAAAGGTATGAGCATTGATGCTAATGGACAAGTACCTACACATCCAGATGTGCATACATCAATTGGTGTACCTAATAATTCTACACCGGTTTCAAGTACTAATTATGCAGTAAGCAATTCAATTCCTCCCAATGCACAGCATAATCCAACCCAAGTTCAAACACAGACTAAAGTTCAGACACCTTCACAAATTCCTCAGTACTTTCAATCTTCTGCTCAACAATTGGCATCTCAACAGCAGCAGCAACAGCAAGGTGGACAAGGTTCCACATTACCATCTAATCTGCAACCTACTCACCCAAACAACTTGACTCAACCTCAAAGTATGCCCCAAGGTTCTATTCCCATTATAACACAGACTGGTAGTAGCAATGTGACACCCCAACAAAATATACCTCATTCAAAAGAAGATACATATGTGACAGTGAGCACACAAAATCAGTCATTACCAGTTCAAAATGTTTGTCAACCATCTGTACAGCAAACACCTGTACCAGCATCCCAGGCACCTAACATTCTTGTTACGCAACAACATGCTCCCCAACAGCAGCAACAGCAACATCCTCCAACTCAACAGCAGCAACCACCACAGCAACAACCACAGCAGCAGCAGCAGCAGCAACAACAACAACCTCAGCAACCATTGCAAACTCAGAAATCAATGACTCAAATGTCTGAGCCATTGACTGCCATACCAGGAATGCAGGGCATCCAGAATATTCACAAAGTTCCTCAAACAGGTGCACAGCAAACTTCTTCAACTATTCATGCTCCTGGAGCACCAGTACAATCTCAAGTCATACCACCATCTCAAATGCAACCCCCAACTTCTGGTAGCAATGCTCAAGTGCAAATGGCACAGGTATCAGCTAGCTGCCAAAATGTTGTAGGTGGTATGCAACAGGGAAACATAACATTTCATCAACCAGATCCGGAGCAGGACTCCATTTCAGGCATTGTAGCTGGTTCCACTACTCAATCAGCTGATACTACTCTCTTAGAATCACTAACTGAAGTTACTCAAGGCAGCGATGAACATCATACCCTCGAAGATAATGAAAGGTACATTGAATGAACTTGAATTACTGAAACTTAAATTTTCATGAAAATATTGAGAATAATAAGATTCTTGGTATATCATTACCTAAGAGACTGGTTAATGGAAACTAGTCCTTTTAGAAACACAAAATAGTGTTTAACAAGATTCTAAAATTAATTACTACATCTGCATATATTCTGTAAATCAATTTTTGCCTGTAATTTTTATTACAGTATGTCGGGGACTAGTGCTGTAGCAATTGATAATAAGATTGAGCAAGCCATGGTAAGTGTTCTTTAGTACGAGTAATTACCAGATAAAGATAAGGAGCAATGATATGGAAATTAACAAAGAATCTTTTTATAGGATCTTGTTAAGAGTCATTTGATGTTTGCTGTACGAGAAGAGGTTGAAGTACTCAAGGAGAAAATAGCAGAGCTTATGGATCGTATCAATCAATTGGAAGCTGAAAATTCAATCCTAAAAGCACATGCGACTCCAGAAACATTGGCTCAATTGAGCCAATCAACTGCAAAATTACCCCAAAACAGTTCAGGAAGTGGTCAATAGGTAACCATTGTACATAAGTTTCTATTAATACTTTGTCAAGTACATAATGGATAATATAATTATTGTATATAACTTTACGATTTTTAGAAATTTATAAACAATGAGATTTATTATATTATACATATTAGCATTAGCAATTTTTTTTTAAGTAAATTAAAGATAATAGATTATTTTTTACTATTTCAGTTTACTGTTTAGGAAATATAAATAATTTAAATCTGTAAATTCGATTTTCTTTCAAAATGATAATCATTTTGGAAATATGTATTGTTATGATCCTAGACAGAAACAAGGACATATATGAGTGCATGCCAAGATAAGCAGCATAAGTAATGGAGTTGATATTGTTTTACGATAGATTCAAGATTTTGAACATGTTAAAAGAAAGTATATAACAATATGAAATAGGCAGCTAGACATTCCTAGATTATTTTTCCTATTACCTTTCGCATTTGGCCAATTTTATCTGCATAAATTCGATTATAAAAATTGGCGATTCAATCTTTAAGGATTTAATGTTTTGAGGAACATTTATATCTTTTAGATTACATGTGATTTTACGTTGATATTTTATTATCATTTTCATTCATCAAAACAGTTTTTTACGTGAAACTCTATGTAATTTTCACTATTATTAAATATCAAGTCTCATATTTTGTAACCTGTACTCGTATTGTAGTCTGATTTTTAAAACGATATGTATCATAATCAACAACACGCCGATACCCAGGGAAACAGTTATTACTACTGGTGTGCATTAAAAGAAAAAAATCTACAATTTCCTGTCAACAATTTATGTTACATCTTAAACATGCCTAATAAAAAAAAATTTTTAATTGTATAACAATTTGTTAAAAATTCCTGACAGAAGAAAAATTAAAGAATGTGCCACACTACAATGCAAAATAAACAGAACACATCCATTTCACATATATCGTATTCTAATAATACAGGGTTTTGCTATAAATTGATTCGTTTCTTTTTTTCATGACTTTTGAGAAAAGTTTTATTCGATTACTATATAAAGACTAAAGATGACACTAATATAAAATCTTATCATGATGAAACCACTTTTTTTTCAATGAAAGGAAATCAGAATTCAT
>NW_017100397.1:1817119-1826127 GCF_001263275.1 Habropoda laboriosa | reverse complement strand
AAATCCGAAGTTCTTTGTCTTAATAGCAAGTAGTAGTTTATGTCTTAATATGTGACGAGAGCTGTACAATGGAACATATAGTCGGGAAATACATGTATTTGCAGTAGGTAGATGATCATCTACTGGTCGTAATGTCACAGACGGCATTGGTTGAAAACCATCCTCGCTTGCCGGTAATGCTGGAGATCCCGTCCAGAAATATACCTATAAAATATGGGTAGAAATACAAATAAAAATGCATCATTTATAAGGTATCATTTTTTATGAAACGAATCGCTTTAAATAATAGTGGTATATCGTTAATGTTCCATAGAAGAAAGACAAGATTTCTCTTTTCTGGGGAACAAAACGCATAGCTCATTATCCCTTACCAAGTCTTGTCGTTCTGAATGCGACATTTTCTCAACGATAGACCATAACCATCGCTTGAATTTAGCTAATCTTTCGGCAGGCTCCCCTGACTCGTCATTGAACGAAGTATACGATATCAGAACAGAAACGTTGATATCACCGACTCCATTCAGTAAGAGCCTAAAGTCCTCTGATGTTAAGCCGTCGAGTGCCCCCTCTGGCAATACGTCGAATACCCCTTCTCTCATAGCATGCAAAGATTTCTCTTGTACCTTAATCATACGAACTTCAGCGTATTTCCGTACGTAATCATAAATGTTGCTCGCCGTCACCTCTATATCATGGCCGTTTGGAATCAGTTCAATCGATCCCCCTCCTTCTTCGGGGCATAAATCAATACTAGAACAAGATAGATATTGCAACTTATCAAATATATCATAAGCATTTCTTTTTCGGAGATTAAGTGCTAGAAATATCATTCCAGAGAGTGCTTACCTGAACGTAAGATCGAGAGCAGAGAACAAACTGTTACTATCCTTAGTTTCAGAATTGATAACAAGGAGCCTTAAGCTTTCGTAAATTATAGAATCAAAAAATGCAAGATCGTGGAAACGGATCGGTCTTCCCAGAATGTATTTTATTACGTGACGGTTCAAAAATATAGGACACAACTCATTTTGCAAGAGACACAATCCTATAAGTCTAATTAAAAAAATTTCATGGGTAAATAACCATAATTATTTCATTTTTATTATCGTGTACTAACCTGCCCACGTTTCTGAATGCATTCAGCCGTTCATAACTAGCCCTTCCCTGTCGCGGAGTGTAAAAACCTCTTTTTCCTGGCGAATAAAAGAGAGGAGCGTTGTCCTCCGTATCATCCAGAATGCTATTCTCGATCTTCTTTTTGCTAGCTCCGCAACGCGCAATTAAGCTAAACACATCGAGATCAAGTAGCGCCTCCCTAGCTGACTCCTGACTATGACTACGGATTAATTCGAAAGCTTCCTCTACTTTTTGTCGTAGAGCATCTTCTGAAGCTAGTAACATCAATAGCTGCGCAGGAGACAGTTCCAACAGCATACCAGTTATTTTAGCAGCTAATGCAGGTTGCAATGTGTAGACCTATATAAGGTAACAATGGTGTTATGCCATTGAATCTCTTTCGAGGATATATAATTACATTGACTATTCATTGCAATGTATTACTGTTGTTATTATTATTAATTACTTTTGGATATAGCCTGTCCCCAAGTTGTTGTTGATGCATGGTCAAGTGATCATTATTTGGATGACTAACAGGTAGCGGATGAGAATTGGAGGACGAACTACTGGCTCCAGAATTGCTGTTTCCCTCGACAGAATTAGATGGGTGAAAAACTCGAGCTTCAAAAGATAGTGCTCGACGCGTTTCTCGACACTTTCCAGAAGATCGAGGATTCTGGAAGTAAAAATTAATCTCGTGAATAAAGACTTCTTTTCTTTATGACAATTTAATATTTAATACTTACTTGTCGCCTTAAATCACGATCGCGATCTCTACTTTTTAGTTTTTGAAGAACATTATATTGTGTATATTTTGATCCCACTTGTGCTGCTTCCAGGTTAGGCAGTTTTTCATTTGCGAGTAATGCCTGTGTAAAGAATACACGTTCGCGTTATTTTCTAAAACAAGTAGGGTAATTAAAAAGAAACAATTACAAACCTCCGCTATTGCGGTGTAAAAACTCCTAGTGACTCCAGTGCCTTCACCAGGCTCATCTTTGAAAGTCACTTTAACTCGATGTACTGCTAATGGTGGTGTATTAGAGGCACGCCTATTATACAAATTGTAGTGTGTGTTTAATTCTTTCATCGTTTGCACTAATAGCTGTGTTCTGTCTCGTTCGACCTTAACCAGAAAATTGTATTAGAATTATATTAATGTTGATACATATTTCGTTTGTCTTTGCATCATTTAAAATATTGCGATTAATTACTTTGAACAAATTAATGTCTCTTTGTTGCGCGTTTCGAAGCTTCTCCATATTTCTGCGAAATTTAGCTTCTTTCACGTCGAAACCGCCTAATTCAGATACAACCGAGCCAGTCTCTAGTCCAACATCGTCCATGAAAACTCGTCCAAATAGATCAAGGGATAATCTCCAACGGCCCAATAAAATGTTATGTGACATATTTGTTCCAATGGATGAAACTGGACTCGTTTCAACTGTTTCATGAGTTGTAGATGTTTCTTGACTTGAACCGGTCGATTCCATCTCTTCTGACGCGTTTTGTGTCTCATTGGACGCGACCATCATGTCCGATGGACCTGCTTTATTCGAACTTGATTCCTTTAAAATTAAAATATAACAATTATTTTATCCAACATATATCTAAGAAACTTGTTACATTTTTTTTTCATTGTGCATTCAGAAATCTTTATAACTTCTAACTTTTTCTTTTCGTTTCTTATTTGAACTTTAAAGTTATATTTACCGAGACAGTTCCAGCTCTAACAATTACACTTCTATTTGTTTTACATATATCCTTATTATTTTTGGTACTTCCTGCTGCTTGATCATTTTGATTATTAGTAGAAACAATAATCGGAGCTCGATCGATTTGCTCCGCAACAAGTGTATGATTATCGTTCGTGTGATTAAACGATTTTGCCTTTTCCTACAATATGGAAAGTAAATCCACATATTTTTTATTGTTTCTCTAAACGCAAGTGATGCATGCCGGCTGAAGATTTAGTGAAATGTAATGCGTGGAAGAAATGCAGCGAAATTTCTTATTATTGTAAATTACTACAGAAAAAAGGACAAAGGATCACTTACAACAATAGAATGAAAATTTTGGGCTGAAATAAATTGTGCTATTCACATGCGAATAAATGTTTCCACGAAAAACGAAAAAAAGACGTAAGAAATGAATGCCATGTGAGTGAATTAAAAATTCAACCAGTTTTTTTTCCTATGTATAAGACACACGTTACCATATGCTTTGCAGATGTCGAATCTCCAACTGTTACAGAACTGTTGCGCCTCGTCTCTGACGACGTAAATACTGGTCTCTGAATAATTTGGCTGAATGTCGGCGCAGGAGCGTTTTGATTATCACCACCGCGTGCAGATAAACTAAGTCTCGTGGGCAGTCCGGCTAATGGATTCTGATTGGATTGTTTTGGTATACCGAAAAGATCTTCTCGTCTTGAATGGGGTTGCAGTAAATGTGGTTGATCGGCTAATGGCAACGCCTCGATCACCGCAGTATCAAATGGATCAAGGGGAGGACAACCAAGACACAAAGTAGAATCTGATCTTTGTAAGAAGGGATGCTTTCTTCCCTTCGACGTGCTGTTACTATTATTTCCTGATCCGCAAATAGGAACCTGAAGTAAATCAGGGTAATCGACGGAATCTGTTTCCAGTGTAGTAGGTACCGGTGAACTATACTCTTCTCCCTCGTCATTATCATTCTCGTCCTGTGACGGTTACATCATTGTAATATATACTTATTACTAGTAAATGAATTAAATTTAATGCAAACCTGATCATTCCAGCCTGAATAGTTAGATGATTCTTTCTGGGTTTCTCCACGTGACGACATTGGTTCCGACAACGAACGCATATAATATACTAGAGCGTCGAAAACGTAAGCTACGTGTCTCAAAGCGGAAACGTCTAATACCGGTAAACTATCCCTGTGTTCAGCGTTGTGTGCACGCATTAAAGACAGGCAATAGGACAAAAATTCACGTCTTGCCAAGTATATATCGCCACCTAGAAATAACATTAATTAATTGACCTGTTCTAATTTTAAAGATATAAATTAAAATTTATTATCTGATTATTTTTCATGGGAAAATATGTTGAAGTTGCAAGGTTTGTTTTAATAAATACCTTCCCGTTCTCTACTGTTTCTTGACGGTTCGCCAACGCCTGCAAAACCAACGGTGAGTCTTGTAGAAGCTTGTGGAGTGGAGATATTGGAGCTTGTAGCGATACCACCGCGTTGATTCCGACCTGTATTAGATTGTAATGTCAAGGACAAAGCAGCTGTATTCAATAAGCCAGAGAAATTGCCTCCAGACAACGATGGAGCGTTGTTTAGTGGGTGTTCTGGATGTGTAGGATCCGCACTACGTGTCAGAGATACACCAAATCTCAGTTGTGCTTCTGTGGCATCCATTACCGTGAGTAGCCAATCCCATGTGGGTTTTAAGTGTTCCTCGAGATATACCTGTGTAATTGTTCAATGTATTCCATTAGATTTATTCCATTTCAATCAATTATATTGAATGTTAGACAATAAAAAGAAATTATACTTGTAGATTCAATGCGTCCTGATGGGTGATCTCTATTAGGCACGGCAAAGAGATCGGTAACGCTTTGTAATCTTGCATCATAACTAAAAGATCAGCAATCTGTCGAATGACAATTCCAAATGCACGTGCCAAACAACTGGTAGTAGTACCCATAATAATGGGTTCTTGTGCAGCTGCAACAGCAGATGTTGCAGTAGTACGTCTTAAAGTTGAAGAGTCAATAAAAACCAGATTACTGCCACCTGTTACCCGTAATCCAGTTGTACGCATACTTGATTCACGATTACGTATTGCCCATTGCATAGTAACGGGCGCAAGACTATTACGGTGTAAATGACCAGACGAACCACTGTAATAAGGTATTGGTAATATAGAAAAAGATATTTAAAGATACTTAGAAAAAAAGAAGAACTAATGTTATAATTAAAACTACACCGTAATACAATATTTCTTCCACCCAATTATCTCCTAAATTATTCATTATTCAAAAAAATGTTTCAAATAGAACTTGTTCTGTTTCGAGGGGGACATCTTATGATGACCACTAGATTTATTTATGTGTAGGCGTTTCCGAGATCTCAAGGTGACCTTTATTTTTTTAAATAGAACTATATGTTTTCATTTGGGCAGTTTTGTAGCACACTTCAAGACGAATTCATTAACCTAAAAATGTTGGTACTTGAAGGGCATTCAAGATCAGTTACAATTGTTTAAATTCTGTTGTGTGTACTGCTACAAGATTTTCCTCATCGTAGTAAACATGTATTCACACAAGTAGTGCAATTTATCGGCATTTATGTTTATAAGCATGGGTCTACTACTAGGGTTATTATTTCACAGCATTTGTTTCGAAGGAATCAGTATTATTATGACTAGCATTACGTGTTCTGTGTTTCGATAGTGATTCAATTCATGATGTGTAATCGTACGCCTGGTGAAATTTTTGACATGATTTCGATTCTGGGAGAGTGTCTGCAAAGTTATAGAGTAGCTGCACGGTTGTATCGAGAAAGATTTCCTGATTGCCTGCACTTAAATCGTCTAACAATACGAGATAGTGCACTTCGTGCTAGGCAAGGAAATATGCAACGGTAACGTCGTAGACAGTACTCACAACATATAGATGCAATACTCGCAGCAGTTCCTACACATTTAGGAGACATTAAGGTAAGTTTAAAATAACAATGAATGACTTTGAATGACCTTCAAATACCAACATGTTTAGGTTAATGAATTCATCTCGGTGTGGGCTACAAAACTGCCCAAATGAAAACATATAGTTCCATTTATAAAAACAAAGGTCACCTTTTAGTTGTCGTCGTAAGATGTCCTTCTGGAAACAGAACAAGTTTTATTTGAAACATTTTTTCGAATAATGAATAGTTTAAGAGATAATTGGGTGGGCCGATTAAAATGAGACATCCTCTGTGTGTGCGCGCGCGCAGGGTGTCCCAGCCGAAGCAAGCCACCTAAATATTTTCTTCGTTTTTTATGATAATTCTTAGGAAAAAAAATTTTTTTTGTCGTCTTTTCTTGGTTTTTTCAAGGTCATCACTATTGTTTATGTGGAAAACATATTTTTTTTCATCGCATCTTGTAGCGGATGAAAAAATACATTTGAATACGTTTCACTCATGACCTTAAAATGACCTTCAAGTGACTTTAGAAGTGAAAAATGTAATAAATTTGCCTGAATAATATTCGGACTTACTATTTATGTTATTAAGTGTTCAAAGTTATGTCCGTCGGTAGCGATACACTTTCTGATACAAGTTATTGCAGCTTGTAATACTCTCTCAATTGTTTCAGGTGAAATTGAAGCACAAACATTAATAATACGATTCACCATGATTTTGGGAGTGGTAGGTCTCTGTTAATACATTTCTTCTTTTAATGTTTCCTCCAGAAAAAAATCTAGTGGCGTCAGATCTGGTGATCGTGCTGGCCAAGCTGTGTTCTCATTAAGCTCAATCCAATGATTTGGAAACTTTCTATTCAGTACCTGTACAGCTACCCGTGAATAGTGAGCTGGGCAACCATCATGATTTCACGAATACTTAGTGGTATATCTTCTGGTAATTCGTTTAAGTCATTCGCTAAAAATGTTGCGTACTTTTGTCCATTTAATGTACCGTTGATAAAATAAGGTCCAATAATAGTATTATTTAAAATTCCGCACCAAACATTAACAGTCCACGAACGTTGTTTTTCTACTTGTCTCATCCATCGTGGATTTTCTATGAACCAATAATGCATATTTCTAAGATTTATTTACCCGTGATTAGTGAAGGATGCTTCATCTGTAAACAAGATTTTCGTAACAAACGTCGCATCATTTTCAAGTTGCTGCAACGCTAATCGGCAGAAGGCGACGCGGTTTTCAAAATCTGAGCCATGAAATTCTTGGTAAAGAGACAAATGAAATGAATGAAATTTTTGTAGCTTCAATATTCGTGATACGCTTGATTTACTGATATTAATTTGTTGTTCTAATTCTCTAACACTAATATGTGGATTTTGATTTACGGCAGCAGTGTCTCTTGTTAAGTTTGCATCGTGTGTAGCAGGTTTAGTATTGAAAGGTTTTTTTTCTGAATACTGCCGGTTTGTTCGAATTTCTTAATAATCGTAGTGTATGACGAACGTGATGGACAGTTTCGATTAGGAAATTGTTCTTTGCACAGTCGTACAGCTCCCCTTATGTATTTATTAGCTGCACCATAAGTTTAAATCAGATCGATTTGTTCTTCCTTCAAATAATACAATATCGTGAGACGTTTACTAAGGTTTATTTAGTACTAACAATCTCTTCGTAGTCAGCTACGAAACAGACCTTTATACTTATCTGTTGATAACCGCAAATTAGTTGAGAGAGCATCACAAGCTGTAATAACTTATATCAGAAAATAACATCACATTAAACACTTAATAACATAAATAGTAAGTCCGAATATTATTCAGGCAAATTTATTATATTTTTCACTTCTAAAGTCACTTGAAGGTCATTTTAAGGTCATGAGTGAAACGTATTCAAATGTATTTTTTCATCCGCTACAAGATGCAATGAAAAAAAAAAACGTTTTTTCCACATAAACAATAACAGTTACCTTGAAAACACCTAGAAAATAGACTTGACAAAGAAATTCTTTTTCCAGATTATTCCTCGTTTCAAACCATTTATATTATGTCATAAATATTTTTTATATCATAAAAACGAAGGAAATATTTAGGTGGCCTGCTTCGGCTGAGATACCCTGTATATTGTAAATATGTTAAGCGACGCAGGGAAGGTCATAAAGCAAAATAAAATTTACAGGTTGTGTTCTTTTTTAGCTGTGCCACTTCAATGTACTCGTAAACTATTTGTTGTATCAAAAAAATTTCCAAACGAAAATTGTTTGGTATCAAATGGGGCATACATACAATGTAATAATTAGTTTTTTGATAGTCCACTTTTTTATCGAGATATGAAGATCACCTTGAATTTTTGTATCATGATGTGTAATATTTGACCTTATGGTTAGAAAAAGTACTGAATGATGAGTAAAAAAACTATAAGGTATATGCGGTCAAAAACTAATAATTACCGAGATATTCCTTAATTAATCTTTAATATAAGCAATGCTCAAAATACTGTCCATTATATCGAATACAAATGCGTAGGCGATCAATCAGAGCGAGTGACACACGTTCAAGTGTTTCGGCAGTTATACCATTACATATTCTAATGACACAATCCTTCATGTTTTCAGGTGTCGTAGGTAGTTCGCAATAAACCTCATTTTTTAAATGTTCCCAAAGAAAATAATCTAGTGGCGTCAAATCCGGAGACCCAGCTGGTCATGGAGTTTGTCCTCCACGTCCAATCCATCGAATAATAATCTCAGCAATCTCAGCAATACTTGACGTGCTTGTTGTGCATAATGTGCAGGACAATCGTGTACTGATACCACATTGTTGAAATTGTTTGTAACAGTAAATCTGATAGTAAAGATGGTTGTATTTCGGACAAGAAGATGGAATACTTGCGCCCTGTCAATGATCCTTCACAAAAATATGGTCCAATTATTTTATTGCCAATTCCATGCACAAACTTTTCATCATCTTTCACTGAAGAATATTTCGGTAACTTTTGACCGCATATACCTTATAGTTTTTTTTACTCATCATTCAGTACTCTCTCGAACTACAAGGTCAAATATTACACATTATGCTATAAAAATTCAAGGCGACCTTCATATCTCGATAAAAAAGCGGATTATCAAAAAACTAATTATTACATTGCATGCCCCACTTGATACCAAACAACTTCCGTTTGAAATTTTTTAAATACAATAAATAATTT
>NW_017100397.1:1808899-1816911 GCF_001263275.1 Habropoda laboriosa | reverse complement strand
ACACATAAAAAAATAAAAAAACAATTTTTACCTTCGACGTTCCAATTGTTCATCACCAATCTGAAAATCTTCATTATCCTGTTCATCGGTTTCTCCTGCTTCGCTCTCGTCGTCCTCCTGTTGGCTGGATTCACCAGACTCGTCCTCCGGAAACAACAAAATGGATCCCATCCCACCGTCAGAGCCTGCTGTAGCACCGGTTTGCACGCTGCGCTGAGCAGACGCGGCATCTTGATTGCTGTGATTATCGTCCGAATCTGACTCGGTTTCCGCTTCCGCCAAGAGATCGAGCTCTGTATCGGATTCACCGTCTCCTGCCTGTTCTTCACCTACGCCTTCGCCATTACTATCAATCTCACCTAGTGGTTGACCAGCTACAGTCCCGGAAACTCCAGATTCTTCGTGCTCACTTATGTCACCATCCACGTCCATAGGAACTTCTAGATATACACGAATATATTATTATTCAGTTAAAATTAATGTACGTTAACTTTCTACAGTTTTACTATCTACAAGATGACCTATAACCAGCATATGTTTAGAAACCTTTCCTCTAAATTTCATTTCAATATTCTATTAATAAGGTAAAGGTAGCACTTTTTGTTGAATCATGTACAGTGGTGTAACAAAATTAATGGTCACGGCTTCAGGAGGTAAATCTACACCCTTGGATCGGTGGAAATTTGTAAAAAAAAGTTTCCGCAAAATTGTTTAAAACATTGAAAATTAATGTTGAATTTTTTTTTGCATCAACGTATTCTGCTCGACGAGAGAGAAAAAGTCTGAAGGGAGCCATATGTCGCAAACAAATAGTTTCCGAGATAAACTTTGATAAAGTTTGGCAACGATTTGATTGTGTAGAGCTATACGTATAGGACCTATTAACCTACTAACACTCTGCCACTTGGTAGGATCTAGCCGTGTAGAACATGCTCGGTATAATGGTGTGCGTGCCTCTACACAAACGCCGTTTAAAAGGACAGCAAGATCTAAACTCGAAGGCAGGCCCAAACCAAGCGGCGTTTGTGTAGGGGCACGCACACCATTATACCGAGCGTGTCCTACACGCCTAGATCTTACCAAATGGCAGAGTGATAGTAGGTTAGTAGATCCTACACGTATAGCTCTACACAATCAAACCGTTGCCAAACTTTATCAACGTTTATCTCGGAAACTATTTGTTTGCGGCATATGGCTCCTTTCAGACTTTTTCTCTTCTCGTCGAGCAGAATACGTTGATGTAAAAAAAAATTTAACATTAATTTTCAATGTTATAAACAATTTTGCGGAAACTTTTTTTTTACAAATGTCCACCAATCCAAGGGTGTAGATTCACCCCCTGAAGCCGTGACCATTAATTTTTTTACACCCTGTACAGTTAATCTGTAGGTAAACTAAAACTTCCAATGTAATTTATTCAATTCACCATTTTATCCTATGGACTCCTTTTCCAGAAAATTCCTCAATTTTTGTTTCAAATTTTGAGAAAAAGTTTAAATGTGTTTTAAATGGTGAAGTAACTTATGGGCCACCCTGTATATGAATTAATGATATATACCTTCACCGCCTTCTGCTTCATCCAGAGTAGAAATGTCTCTGGCAATAGTTATATTATTGTTTCCTTGCTGCGTTTGCAAAGTAGCATCCAGAGTCTGAGAAGTAACACCACTTTGAGGTATTAACGGTTCTATGGAGAACAATTCTTCCGACCCATTGATCACTTCCATCGCCGAGCTGGTTAATGTAAATGGCGCCGTTGGGCGAGCAACACCTAATCTCACGGGTGTTATCAATGAATCAGCAATTTCGCATAATTCTTCGACGGCTAATTTTATCAGGGCTTGGAAAACCTTACGACATTTTATCAGAGGCTGCAAAGCTTGGCTGGTACTAAAAATGTATAAATGAAAAAAATAAGAAAGTACTTCGTTAGTGAAATTTATTTATTTTGTACCTTCTTCGTTTTGTCGCATTTGGCGCCATCTCTATTGTAAAGATCACGAATATTCGAGCCACAGATCGAACAAATCGGCGTGCAACGTTATTTGCTTCTTCGTGTCGTCCAGGTACAGTGTCATTTCGTAATTGTCGTATCAGTGTGGTAAGAAGATTATCGAGCATCTACGAGAAATTTTATATTAACCATTTTTCTCTAATATATTGAAAATATAGGTTAGTATGAAAATAATATTCCTTTACCTCTGCACTACACTTAACTAATAGCGAGTGAGTGAATTTGTCAAGTAATGCGGTGCCACTTTGACGACACAATTGTCCTTGATCACCGAATAATTGATCGTTTCCATTTACAGAGACTCCTGACATGATCATACACTGAACTGCTGGCCAATCATTGAGCAATCTTTCTAGAGCTTTTCGACTAAAACGAGGAGGTTCTAAATCGTGATCTGGCATATCTGCCACATCGACATCCAAACCTATTTATAGGATTGAAACATGAGCACACTTAATTTTTTATATATTTCTTTTTAAATATTATTATTGTATTAAATTTAAAATAAAAGTTACCGTCAGATGAAGGTCCCTTACGACTTGCAGACGTTGAGCGTTGTCTAAGCGCAGAACGGCATTGTCGTTGTTCTACTAATTGTCTTCCTACGGTCTGAACCAGGAATAGTAAAATGCTTTCTCCTCTGTAAAAATTAGAAAAATCATTTGTTAATTTCTTTTCTTTCGCCTCAATAATATTATTAGTTTATTATCAATTTATTTACCGTGAATTTATCTTTGTGACAAGATCAGTATGTACTATGAGACGATAAAGAAGTTCGTAACGAGCACCTTGATGACCCGCGATCAGTGCACGACATTTGCATTTCTCCCAGCAATCGCAGTAAGCCGTAGGAGATGTGATCTTTATCCTACAGTCGTGTCCTCTGTGACAGACGCGTGCACACTCTGTGCAACAGCATAAAGATCCAGTTAAACCGCAAGTTTTACACTCAAAGATATCTTGGTTGATGTGTTGCGTTCCAGTCCAAGTGAAACTGCAAGTGTCGTTACAACAAGTGACGAACAACGGTGATAAATCTGGATTAGCATCTGCAGGTAGTATCATAGCAGAACGTTCTTTCTGGTCTCTTCCAACTCTCTGAATGGTGTCTAGTAAAATGAGAGCTGCATGATATGCACGAACTGATACCGCAAGCATTAACGGTGTCTGACCCTGAATATCTCTGTTGATATAAAAATTTCGTTATTTTTATTGAATCATAGAAGTATATTATTTATTTTGAAGTTGGAATAATTACTTTGCTGTGAGTAATTCCTTTAGATGAGGCGCTAGCACGCTACTTTCACACATATATTTTAATATAAGCAATGCGTTGTTTCTCCTTTCAACAGAGTCTATGATATAAGTATTATTCGACGTTGCTCCAACGCCTGAACACAGGAAAATATTTATTTAGCAATGTGTAATGCAAATTACAACATCAAAAAGAGTAAAAATATAAAAGCATTCTATTCACTTTTACCTGATTTATTCATCATCGATATACTAGCAGCACCAATGCTAAGCAAGCTGTCCTCTTCCCCTGATGTGTTATCGAATGCTTCCGGTGGCCAACTAAGAGTGGGAATTGGCTCTTCAATGGGTGCAGACGGCCCATCAACAATATTTGAAACTAATTCACGTTCAATACCTTTCAATAAAATAATAATAAATAATTCATGTTTTACATATATTTGATATCACAGAAAACAAATCTTAGTACCTTGATCATTCTCTTTATTCGAAGTTGGTGAGCACATACTGATACACGCGTGTAAAATATTACGATTACCGTCGCAACGTTCCATTAGTATCGTTTGAATTTGTGGTGCACTGTTTTCTGAAAGATAAAATGGAAATATTTTTAATATTTTCAATATTTTTGTATTTCATCCTCATTAAAAGTTATAACACCGTTTATATACTTACTACGATCCAGCATCAGATTGAAGAACACTTGTTTAACACTCTCATAGTCGCATCGTAGTATACGAGGCATAAGTAAAGGATTATCGAATGCCAGTGCAACGACAGCAACTTGATTTTTCATGTTAGTCGAATTCGAACAGTTTGGTATAGGAATAGTTGAAGCACCAATACATAGAACCGGGACTAAATCTAACCAATTAGGATCACGAATAGCATCGGCACAATCTTTTGCTAGTGGATAAATCGTGTTATTTCCATCTCTAAGTATCATAGAGCACTCGATGCTCTGTAACACAAAAATCAATTATATTTCTGTATCAATTATAGTAAAATGTTGTAAGCTCACTAAAAGAAAAACACACCTCTCCTGCGTTTGTAAGACTAATATTTTGGGGCTGTAAACCAAAGAATGATGATATATCCGCTGGAATATAACAGTCTTGCACGTATCTTCCAGTACTTAAATTATACACAACATAGCTTAACTTGTTTCCATTTTTTACTATTGCATGGATTCCTGTAATTAATCAATCATTATTGTCAATTGCATTGAAACTATCATTAACAGTTCAGATTTGCAAAAATTCTACCTTGTCCATCAGTAGCAATAGTTAAAATGCTATCGCTTGATCCTTCAACGATATTTACTCTTCTGGGAGTTCGTTGGAAACAATCAGGAGCTCTTGGATTCATGGATGATTTTATTACCTAGACAAACAATTATCAAAAATTAATCTGCTCTCGTATAATTAAGTTTCAATATTTCATTTACCTGTATCTCGTCTTTTCTTAACAATCTACAATCCGCCAACAATTTAATTAACTCCTCCGTTGTTAAATCCTTAAAATCTGATGTACTAAAGTCCTTTTCCTTGATTTCCTTTTCCTTTGAATCTTTTGAGAAGAATTTTACAGCAACATAACAACCGTCAACTTTTATAACTTTTCCTATGCCCAAAGAAAAAGTATAAATTATAGTACAGTATCGATGACACTTTTAATATTACTCGTTAAATAAAAACATACCAATGGGTGCAGTTTTAACATCTTCCACAAAAACAACGTCTTTCAACTGCCACTCCTCCTCATCTTTTCGCTCCGGTTCGCCTTCATTTCGAGGTGCAACCCGCTTTTGTCTCTCTACAAAATTGTCAAGTATGTGAATTAACATGTACTATGTATTGTAAAGAAATTAATTTGATTAAACGATCTTACTGTGACTTGTCGTGATGCTGCCAGTATCACTGCATGTACTTGAAGCTGGTGAAGGTGGTGGAGGCATATCAAGACGATCAGCAGTTTCTTTATGATTCGTCTTATTAATAGTACCTGTTCCGTTATTCCCGTTTGTTTCACGTTTTTCCACGTTAGTACTAGGCAAATGAGTCCCAGCTGGTAATATCTTAAATCTGTAAGTTGCATCTAAATTCCAAGCTGCGCTTAGTAACTGTCCTACTTTTGGAGTTCCATTAGCAATTGTAAATCCTAAAAAACATATTAATTCAGTATATTGCATCATAAAACTTGATAAAAACTTGTTTTTTAATAGATTACCTATTGCTCCAGGATGATATATAGGGCTATTTTTCATACAAACATGTGTGCCATAACTAATGTCATTTGATGATACTGTGGATGATCTGTATTTGCGTGACTTAGCCTTGTACTTTTCCCATAATTTTTTACGTTGTGCAAAAGGCAACACACCCCTATAAAACAAATGTACGAATAAGAAAATTATCATTATTCTTTTAAAATTGAAATTACTAAAAATAATTATAGTATTTCAACTAACCACCAATATAATGCACCACTTTCAAGTCTAGCAACAGTATACAAAGCACAAGTATGAAGGGATACTATTTTATCCAGTGTAAATTCAGTAAAAGTTTGAGCTGGATGTTCAAGACGAGAAGCAACATGTCCCAGAAATTCATCAAGCCATGTAGCTACCTTGCCACTTTCTGTATTAATGGAACATCGAATTGCTGTTGCAGATATATTAACTATTTTCTCTGTTGTTATTCCTAACCACGGAGACTTCGGATGATGTATATTCGGATTCTAAAATAAGCAGTTTTCTATTGAATTACACAAAATTGATATCTAAGAAAATACTTGTTTTGGTGATACTTGCATCTGGATCTCTGTATGGTTCAGGTTCAGACCACTTCCACTGATACAACTGTCCTCCAGCAGAAATAGCAATTAATTCACTATAAAGCGAAGCAATTTGTACAAAACGAGGAGCAGGTCGGCTACTGCGTTCATGCCACCATTCTAAATTGATAAATAATTTAAAAGAATTTAGATATTACCAGAATCTTTGTCCCAAGAATCTTTAAGTGCTGTTTCTAGCCAACGTCGTGGACCACAATACTGACGATCCCTCCATCTGCTAAAACTGTCTCGATCTCTATCTCGTTCAGAGGTACGTTCACCTTCTCTATCATTACCTATTCTCCGTGAAGAGCTACCTCGACTAAAATATATAAAAATGATATTAAAAAATTATATTACTTTCTCATTCCTGTATATCCAAACATGTCTTCGGGGAACATAGAATCTGCATCGATTATAACAGAGTGTTCATTGCTAAATCCACCATCTAGTAATGAAATGAGATCTTCGGGGACGTAGCTATCTGCTGTATCTTCGGCATCGTCACCTTCTTCGTCATCTCGTGACAGTAAATTATTTACTGCTAAGTTTACATCTAAATTTGTACGCTACAAAATATATTTCAATGTTAATTCATTGAACATATCGTATGATATAATTAATAAACATTCTAATTATATTAACAAACCTGTAATTCCCTAATAATAAGATTGCGACTTTTTCCCTGTAATACCACTTGAGCCTGTGTAATAAGGTCTTCTGGTACAAATGGCGCAGGTACTGATGCAATAGGACGTGAACTGCTTCCACTTCCTGCACCCATAATTACACCTGGAGGTCCTATCCTACCTCCACTACTACTTCCTCCACTACTGCCACCTCCACGAATGGCAGAACTGCCACGCATGATTCTTGCACGTGATCTAATTCCTGCTCTACTTCCACTTCCACTACTACTACCACCATTTGGCGCTGAATTGGAGTTCTCAACATGACTTTTATTTGTGCTATAATATTAATAAAATATATGTTATATCAATTGTGTTATAATGATATATGTTAAATTTAATGTCGCTCTTCAACTTACTTCCTATTTGGTTCATTTTTGCTTAAATCCAATCTGTCTGACAGTACTGTAAATGCAACTCTACAAATTTTATGGTCTTCCGTAAGAAGGGCAATATGTGTTGGTCCAACAATAATACGTTTTACTGTAACCTTCAATCCACTAAATGCTGGTAATGATACAAATCCATATCTGTTGATCTTTTCTGCCACTTCCTTCAATCTAGACAGATTTATAAAAATTCTTAAATTAACTCTTTAATAGATACATATGTTATAGCTTAAGCTATATTCTTTACGATATTTTTATTTTTATTTGAACTTTTCTATTACACATTACAAATAAGAATGCTAATTTCAATTTCACATTCAGATTATCTCATTACAATATAAGTGTGTGTGTGTGTGTGTGTGTGTGTGTGTGTGTGTGTGTGTGTGTGTGTGAGTGAGTGTTATAGCAGACTCGCGGCTATTACGATGTAATACAGAAGTAGATCAGCAATATTTATATTTACCCTGTTTATGCAAGAAGCAACTAATACTCTATCTCAAAAATGTCCACCATTTATAGCAATGCAAGATTGACATCAGAAAATATCAGATAACAAAATTTATTACTCTGCGAATTTCATTATTATTTTGTTTCATTTCAGTAAATGCATCGTTGATTTTTTGTATCAATTCATTACGCGATCTTGTAAATATCACGCAAATACTGATGATCTATTTCTGTATTACATCGCAGTAACAGTGAGTCTGCTATTGTTTCCTTCATTTCGTATTATCACCATAACTTTTTAACGAAGCTCTAAAAGACCTATGTTTGTATAACATTTTTTTTTCATTTCGACACATAGAATATACTGACAACGTTTGGCCATTA
>NW_017100397.1:1784382-1808438 GCF_001263275.1 Habropoda laboriosa | reverse complement strand
AAAAATGAATATCTTTGATATATATTTGAATATCTATTATGAATATCTTTGCATAATATATTTATCAGAAATAATTATATTTACAAAAAATGGTTCCCTTGTCTACAATTATAACGAATAATAGAAACAAAAGGAGAAACATTTTTTTCGCTTGTATTCCGTATATATATAATTGTTCAAATTCGAACAATAGTTAGAGTGATTCCTAAATTGGCACGCACGACATTCCCCTTAGCCTAAGCGGTGCGCGCATACATATTATTTAACAGAAACGTAACGATGTGACAACAAATTCTTAACTTTCAAACGATACATGTAACATCATTGAATTATTATCGCCAACGGACGAGTATCATTGTTTCATTGTCTGAAATCGTGGAAAAAGGGCAAGGAACGTATACTAATTGAAATGAGCAAGCATATTTAGAAATGAACAATGAACAGGTCATTTCAATACGGTGCGGAGACAGACATACCAAAAAGATACATTAATGGGAAACCGATAATGGATACGTTTCTTTACCTATCGTTTAGCTGATCGTCTGTTCCCGGTAACGGATGCACGGCAAAATGTATCGACGTCATTCTATTAACGCGTGAACGTGATTTCAAACCAGGATGTCGTTTTAATAATTCTGTACACACAATTTCACTACACCATCGAAACGATATTCAGCCATGTTTCTGAGGAAACAACGAGTTACGTGTTCTTGAAAGCAAGCGACCCAAGCTGAACACTCGCGTATTCGTAAATACATTCAAATTCTCACTTTAAGGAACCGATGTTATAAGGAACCGAAGTGAATGATTAAAAATCACATGCAAATCGAATATTCCTGGAACGTGTACCCGTCCTTATGGAATTGCAACCAAATAGACCAGATGCTTTTATTATGTTCGTGTATTGGTATTACAAAAGACAAATATGTATCATGGCGACCCTATACTAATGGCGGTTCTAACTATTCTGATCGTTATTTATATTTTGGTTAATAGTAAATCGGAGAATCTTTGAACAAACTTTTTATTCACTATTATTAATATTACGTAGAAAGGATTTCTCGTGGTGTCGCTTATTATTATTATTATACTGTTAAATCTTTGTAATAACGACAAACCCGTCACACAATTTTTTCCGTAACGTTCAATTACGTACAATGCTTAATGCAAGTTGTGTAATCATATCCTAATAAATATATAATGATACATATTTACAATGCAACTGTATACGCTTTAGAGTAATCACACGATGTATTTTTTAATAATAACATTTAAAAGAAATAAGATTAAATATCAAGCCATAATTAAATTTCAACTTCCTTAGAGAACAAGTGTAAAACCAACCAATCAGAGAGAGGTTTCATTGCAATCGAAAAAGAGTAACATTCCGTCTAATTACATAAATAGAAACTTTAAATATTTAAAAATAATTTAGTCAGCGTTGGATTTAATTAAATTTAATGCAAAATTCTTATATGAATAAAGTTACAAATTGTTCAATTAGATGAATTTAATTATAAGTAAAAGTCAAACTTTAATATTTTGAATTTTTACGATTTCCTGTTTAATCATTTACAAAAAGGACAATTGAAAGGGAAAGATCAAATAAAAATAGTTGATATTTCTGTGTTAAAATACTTTTTATTACATGTTAAACCAAATTTATACAGGTATTTCAGTATCACTTGAAATCAGAAATCTATTGTGACTTGAAAACAAGAATTTTAATTTATATATTATAGACTTTGAAAAATAATTAATAGTTGTATTAATAGACTATGTACCATTGTGTGTTACTATGAATATGAACTTAAAGATATATATACAATGTTTGTTTAATCATAAAATGTGTACATTTTTTATGACAATTTAAAATATCCATGCAATGCTGGTATTTGGCATTCAATATAAATTTCTTTTAGGCTCTATTATTTAAGATTTTAATGTCAATATTTAAATACTTACAGGAATAGGTTACTATAATTTTCGCGTAGTAGATCGTATAGGATACATATAATTATAAAATATAACTGAACAATCTATACTGATACTTAATTAATCATTCCGACGTATAAAGTTAATTATAACCCTATAAATAAACAGTTGTAAGTTTTAATGTACATTTTAGAAATATAAATAACATGATAGTTGTACTATACAGTCATATTAGAAAAGTAAATGAAAATGGTAAATTTTCATGCTTCAATATGCATCTCTGTAATATAACTTATTTTTATTTTCTACTTTTATGTATAAATTGAAACATTCTGTAGATGTTACAAAATCTTTGTAGCTTAAACTACAGAACTAAATTGAATATTATCATTCAATTTAAGCCACAACAAAAGTTAACACCCGTCATTGATAGATTAATGTACACGTTGCAAATCCTAATCAGGATTAGTTCTTTCAATATCAATGACATTGGAAGCCATAAGAAGAACACGCGTGAGTTAGTTCTCACTTATTCTCCAGTCACATATTCACATTAATTTTTTTAAAGCTTTAACTAAATTCATACCTAAGCTGTACACTATACAAATTGCTCTGTACTGGTAGCACTAATATCAAGTAAACGCCATGCAGCTTTTGGATTAAGTTCTGTAGGATCACGGCACAATACCCAGATATAATTAACGCGCATTACTTTGTCGGGATCTCCTTCAACAACCTTACTTTTAACATCTTTCACACACATAATTTGTTGGCATTGAAAGCTAATTATTAAAACTGGTCCCTGTTCCATTACTTTGCCCATTATCAAATCTACATTGTTGATATCTGAAATCATAAAAATGTATTTATATTTAGAAAACATTTATAAAAAAAAAATATAACAATACCTAGAATCTTATTATCTAATTGATATCCCAGCTTTTCTGCTTGCATTATTGGCTGTGCTATTAATTTATATGGAGCTTCGTGACACCAGTCTTCTAAAATTTCAAGATTTCCTCTCACCATAGCTTCCAGAATATTTGGAATAATATCTGTTTCGCAATACTTTAAAAACTGTACCCTATCAAAGCTAGGATCTAGCTTACAAATTTCTGTTAGTGTTTCTGACAGATCTGTTTTTTGAAACAGTCCACCCACTATATCTGTAACTTTCTCTGTTAATAGTCTGGAAGCACGAATTACAGGATTATCGGATTCTTCATATTTAATCTTCCAATCCAAAACTTTATTCACATATGGATTTTTATCCTTTAAAAAATACAATTATCTAACTTAAGTAACTTGACAGAAATATACAAAAATAGTTTTATCATTTTAAAGTATAATACCTTAAAATTCTGCCATGATTGATAAAATTTAGAATCTTTATGCAATTCAACACCTGTAGCCTCTTTATTTGGTTGAACAACCTTATCATCTACAGTCTCTATTACATCTTTCCTTTTCCTTAACTTTTTAGGTGGGACATAAACTCTTCCTACAGTTTTGATAAGAAAAACATATTATTATAAATGCTTGTATGTTTAAAAGTTATTACAACTTACCATACATTCCTTGATGATCCAGTTCCTCACGCACAGCTTCTGCTGTTTGTGATATTGTTTGAAATGCACTTGTTTTACCTAAAGCCTGACTTTTTTCAGATATTGTTTCTGCTGCTTCTTTTGCAGATTTTGTTATTTCTTCACCTAACTGTCCAGCTTTTTTACCTAACTCTGTTTTACTTGCTTCTTCAAGAACTTCTTGTACCTATGTGACATCAGTAAATCAGTACTTGATATAACAAAATCTTATTGATATAACAAAATATTTTTCTATTTGTACCTTTCCTTTTAAAGAGCCTAATTTTTCTTTTATAGCTTCAGATCCTTTTGTGGCTTCAGCTTCAACTGCTTGAAATTTTTGTCGTGCAGAACGCAATGCTTCTGATTGTTCAAGTTTATCTGCCTCCTCTCTAAACTTTTTCAAAGATTCTTTCATTTCCTTATTTTTTTGCATTTCCTGCTTGATATTCTCAAGAAATTGCGTAAAGAAACTAGGTCTTCTCGCTGGATTTGTATAAAATCTGACCTAAAGAAGCAATCTATAATTAATTAAATCTATAAATATTCTTAAACTTATTTTCAGATGTAACTCACAGATAAACTTTGCATATTTGTAATTTGTGGTAATTGTGAATGTACCAAAACATTATAAGTATATATTATTGAACCATCTCTGAGAAGTTTCTTTTTAGATCTGGCTGATCTTGTAATACCATTAAGGCTTGCTCTGCATACAGCAAAATTCTGAAACTATATAAATATAGTATTATATATCTTATGTTTTTGTTGAAGTGTATTTTATATCAATCTCAATATACAGTTAAAATATTTCACATGGTGTAGCTTTAAATTTAATTCTTCTTTATCTTTTTAACTTTAATGTGTTACATTATTAATTGTTCCTTTTAATACAATTTGCACGTTCTTTCAACAGCTATATGGACCATAAAAAAAGTATACATTGTTATTATATGTAATAGATACTTATTACCATGTTACGTGAGTTCATCCTTTCCACGTATAATCATTTAATTTAGCCTTATGTTTTAATAAGGTTGAAGGAAAAGAGAGTGTAACTAGTTAGCTTTTAAAAACTAAAATTTTTATGATGCAACTATACGAAAAACATGAGAGCTATCCGAAAGAACATAACCTGGATGTAATAAAAAAATGTGACCGGTTCATAAATGAAACATTTGTGAATCTACGTTAATATGGAAAAAACAACTACATTTAATTTAAGTTTCCGTTACAATAAATGTTGAAAGTTCAGTTAGTAATTGGAATTATTTACCATTTTACGAATGATTTAACTGCAACATCTAGAATCTTCATAAAATATGTTGCTGCTAATGGGGAGGACATCTATCGACAAAAATTAGGCTAAATCATGATTGTACAGTACAAGCATAACATCTTAATTTTCATAGTTGTATTTTTACTTAAAAGTATTGTAATGCTGATAAATGTATACTTTTTAACAGTTTATTCATAAGAAAAAAATTATATTACAGTTGTGCATACATATATTTATTTATTTATTCGTTTATTTTTAACAACCATACATAGTTTGAATATGTGTATACATATTTTGCCTTAGAATTTTTACCTAAAATCCTAATAAATACAAAAGTATATTTACCAAGAAATTACACTATATTCATTAGCTCCTCATTCCTGGTATTCTGTATAAAAATTCCCCATCATCATCATAATAACAATCATTTACTCTATATGTCATGCCTTTCTTATATGAATTTTTAGGAATTTTTAAGCGTTTTATGTAGTTAACATCTGTATCCATATATGAACTTCGATCCTTTACAAAGGTGTCTAAACTTACATGTTCAGCATTCATTTCAGTTGCTACTTTGGATTCAATTCTATTTTTCTTGACAATTGTTGAACTTTCGCTAGATAAATTTTTTACAATACCAATATCTTTTTCTTGAACATTAGTATATTTTGCAGTACTATTTAATACATTAAAACTTACATCTTCTAAATTTTTGCATTCTACATGTTTCTTATAAGTATTCAATAATGCTAGTCTTTCTTCAGGAGATGTATCACTTGGATTATTCAGTTTTTTTTTTATAAATTCATCAAAAACTAATGTTTCCTGTTTATGATTATGTTCCTTCTTTACATCATATTTTTTATACATAATATTATTTGTTTCTTTTCTCACAATTTCTAGTTCTTTTTTCTCTGTTGCATTAGAGTACTTTTCACCTTTGTTTAAGCTTTTCTCTGAAGATTTTAATTGTTCATTATTTATAACCTGTTTTTTATCAACAGATTGTACAATACTTGAAAAAAATGAACTTGTAGGTTTTGGAAATTCCATCTTTGGAGCTACAAACTTATTAACCAAAGTTTCTCTATCAGTTAAACTAATTGTTCTGTTTTTAAATTTCATTAAATGTTCCTTTAAGTTAAAATTCACTGCTAATTGACCAGTTTTCCAATTTTTCCAGTTTTGAATAACTTTTTTATCATATTTAAGAATTGTGTCTACAGATTTTGGTACCCAACTTGCCTTTAAAATTTTTTTTATAGTTTCAGGTAAAGCTGGAAAACTTTCACTTAGCTTCTGTGGTGTCCACTCATCAGGATTAGTTTTATGTAGTTTCTTTATTTGCTCTTTTTCAACATAAGTAAGAAAACTTGGTTCTACTTCCTTAAAATATTTACTTTTGACAATAAGTCGCTTCAGCTGTTCATGATCTGCTTTTCTTGCTCTAAAAATCATATGAAAAATTGTATGAAAAAGATAGAAATTACAATTTAATGTTTTTTATATATACCTTTTTTTTTCTTCATAAAATTTGGCAACTTCCGTAAAATCAGATTCATATATTCCTATATCATCGTGATCCAATTCTTCAAAATCAGTCTCAAAATCTTTGCTGTATTTTGTTACTTCTCTTTTTCTTCGTACACCCGCATTTTCAGACATAGTTTTAGTACCATATGTTCTTAATAGCTTAAGTGTTATTATTCTGATATTATTCATTTTTGTATTTATTTACTTCTCACTATGATATTATTATCGTTTATACAAAATATATAAATTTTTAAATTGTCGTGAATAACATTTTACTTACGTACACTGCACAGTTCATAAGTCGAATATTCATGTATAAATATAAACAAATGAGAATACATGTAAATTATTTTTGTTGTACATTATAGTTCAATTTACAATACTTACACACCGTATTTACACACCTGTGAATTAAAAGTAAAACTATAAAAATTGCATACAAGTATAAATAATAAAATGACAATTTTTTATTCAGTCTACCCTTAAACCTTAAGTTCAGTACACATGGAAGTATGTAAATTTTCTAAATTGAATGTATCGAAATTTAATTAAAAAATTATATTTTATTTGTTTATTACTTATTCATTGTCTACATTTAGTATTATTATTCTTATTATATTATAACTGTATGTATGTAAAAATTATTGTTTAATTCAACTAAGAGAATTTAGATAGCGTTATAAGTTTTTTATTTATGAATCATGGTAGTTTCCAATCTATACAGATTATATATTCGATAGGAACGAACCATCTAAAACGGGACAAAGTTGGACACTGTAAATGGTCGTTAGCATGTGAAGAGGAGGATTATCCACTTTTGTGTTAAAAAATTCTTTCTATATTTGGAATTTATTGGTTTGAAACTCTCTCATCTTTTCCGTTAAAGTTTTGGCTTCACATGTGTAGATAATAAATTTTATATAGATTTTACAGCATTTTCTTTTTTAATCATTACATTATTGCTTCTATTTAAAAGCTATAAAATTAATATGTTTAAAAAGCTCTGTTTAATAACGTTAAAGAAGTCCATGTTATACACGAGAGTTGAGAGACGTTTTTGTATTTTTCTGTGTTCTGGAATGAAAACTTACTACTTATGGACAGAGAGTAAAAAAAGTATTCACACAGTTGTCAACTATACGAAAAATATTAATAAAAACTAAAAGAATGGAATCTCAATCTTCATATGTTTGAATTTACTGTATCAATTACATTTTGTTCACTGTTTGCATTCTTTATTGTTCAGTTATTGTTTATTATCAAAATGAACTTTCGAAGCAAAGAAAATACAGTAGAAGAAAGAAATATCATGATGAAGTTTTGGAAAAGTGGATAAACACTTAGAAAAATTGGAGAAATAGTGAAAATAAACCATGTAACTATTCAGTATATCATCAATAAATATAAGAATACAGGCTTAGTACAAAATTAACGATGTTCAGGAAGACCGACTAAACTTAATAACAAAGATGAAAGATTTATTATGCAAAAGGTAAAAGAAAATCCATTTAAAAGTGCATCTAAAATTGCAGCAGAATTAAATTTAGTAATTAGAAAACAAGTCTGTTCGAAAACAATACCCAATAAATGTAAAGAAGTAGGGTATTTTGCATGAGTAGCCAGGAGAAAACCTTTCATCAATCAAGTAACAGAGAAAAAGATTGCAATTTACAAAAACTTATATTAATCAGCCATTAGATTTTTGAAAAAAAGTAATTTTCTCAGATGAGAGCAAGTTTTATATCTGGAATTCAGATGGAAAGAAATTAGTATGGAAAAAGAAAGAGGAAACATTAAACAAGAAGAATATCAGTCCAAATGTAAAGCATGGTGGTGGAAACATTATGGTCTAAGATTATATATCAGTAAATGGTCTAGGAAATTTGCATTTCATAGATAGTGTAATGGATAAACCTAAATATGTAAATATTCTACAATCAAATTTAAAACAGAGTGCAGAAAAACTGGGTCTTCTAGATTGTTATTGATTTTAGCAGGATAACAACCTGAAACATATTTAATTAAAGAATGGTTGTTATACAGAGTGAGGCACCTAACTTGATCACCTCGGATAACTTCTAAATTATGCATTGTACAAAAAATTATTTCTACAAAGGTTATATGGTATCAAGAGGGACATCGCGTGGTATACACGACTTCTTTATAAGTGGAGATTTAAAGGTCAACTTTGTTTTTTTAAATGGAATGCCCTATTTTTTTTTTTACAGCAGTTTAGAAGCTCATTAATTTTCAAGTAGAAAAGTATTAAACATTGTTTGTTCTAAAGCTAATAATTAAGGGGGTATTCTAGTCTAGAGTGTCATTTTTTAGTCCTTAAGGATTTTTTTGTAATTATAGTATAAGTTTCTCAGTATCTGCATTTTGCATACATATTTATTCATGTTTTAAGAAAGTTCACAATTTTTTTCAAGTGAAAATAATCAAAACTGTCTGAATTATATATTCAGTACAGTTCCTTTAAAAAAAAGTGTCCCACTGGCTGACACAATTTTGCCCATTCTGTTTATCCGAAATGAAAAACCAAAAGAATTCTTGATTAGTACGACTGTGTCTATGGTGTAAACCAAAATAGAAAAAAATAGTGAAAATTTACAAAATGGTAGCACTTTGAATTTTGAATATCGATTTTTTCAATTTTTTTTCGTCTTTTAGAAGCTCTAAAAATCAGAAAAATATATATTTTGACATAATTCTGGTTCAGACGATAAAGGCATATCCATTGAAAGTACATGTAAAATTTGGAGTCAATCGGACAACTAGAACTTGAGATATGTCAGCCATTTAGAAAAATATTGTTTTGAGAAAAACGCGTTTAAAGTTTCTCATACCAGTTACATGAGAATGGTATACTTATGATTACGGGCTACATGTCGTCTTCTTTAATTATCTATAACTTCGTCAATTTTACGAATTCGGAAAAATCCTTCGACAGTTATACTTCTGCAAATGTCTACTTTCAGAAAATATAAAAAAAAATCGATTTTTTTGAAAAGTCTAGACTAGAATACCCCTTTACCGAGATATTCACGAAAGTTTGATCCGCATATGGTCGCGGATTGTACCCGAAGCAAGTGTGGCACACGCTTCACGAATTGGTTCTTGCATATCCTCTACCGTTGTTGGTGATTTACGATACATTTTATTTTTTAATGTACGCCAGAGAAAATGATTCAATTATGCGGATCAGACTTTCGTTAATATCTCGTTAATTATTAGCTTTAGGACAAACAATGTTTAATACTTTTCTACTTGGAAATTAATGAGCTTTAAAACTGCTGTAAAAAAAATAGGGCATTCCACTTAAAAAAACGAAGTTGACCTTTAAATCTCCACTTATAAAGAAGTCGTGTACACCACGCGATGTCCCTCTTGATACCATATAACCTTTGTAGAAATTATTTTTTGTACAACGCATAATTCACAAGTTATTTGAGGCGATCAAGTTAGGTGTCTCACCCTGTATAATGCACCTCACGTTTTAGAAACTCCTCCCTAATTTCCCAATGTTAACCCGATTGAACACGTATGGGAAGAATTAAAACGCTGTTTGCAAAAATATTCAATTTCAAATCAAAATGATTTAAAAAATGCATTGTTGGAAAAATGGAATAAAATAGTAGAAAATGTAACAAAAACATTAGTTGAATCAATGCCCAGACATTTACAGGCGATTATAGACAGCAAAGGATATCTTACGAAATATCATTTATTTATTAGAATAATTTTTATGTATGAATACTTCTTTCCTGCTAATTTCTGTACTTTGATATTTGCTGTGCATTTTATAATTAATTGTTACTTGGAAATAAAATAAACATATTTTTAAAGCTAAAGGTTTATAGAATAATTTGCCATGAACCATTTTATATTTTAAATAGTATTTCAAAAGTTATAATGATTTAAACTCGATAGTTGACGGTGTATGAATACTTTTTTCGCTCACTGTATATTATGGGATTTGTTAGATCATATTTTTTATTTTATGTAGAAAAATAGCAGTTTATAAGAATTTTTTGTACAAAGCATGGTGCAGTTTTAGTGAACATGTTAAATTAATTTAATTTGTAATATTTTTTGCAGAATGGATATGAGCACTTTATATCAATGAAAAATAATTAATTTTTCTTTTCATTGATCGAATAAAAAAAACTATAACAATGTATCTGTACAACTTGACTCTCCAACGTGCCACAGGTATAACCCATGCAGTGCATGGGAATTTCTCTGGCAGTAAAATGCAAGAGATTTTGGTTTCACGTGGAAAGTCTTTGGAGCTGTTAAGGCCAGATCCAAATACTGGAAAAGTTCATACCTTATTGACAGTAGAAGTATTTGGAATTATAAGGTCTTTAATGGCCTTTAGATTGACTGGTGGCACGAAAGATTATATTGTTGTTGGATCAGACTCTGGACGCATTGTAATTTTAGAATACATTCCTGCCAAAAATGTTTTTGAGAAGGTACATCAAGAAACATTTGGGAAGAGTGGATGTAGACGCATTGTACCTGGACAATACTTAGCTATAGATCCCAAAGGAAGAGCTGTAATGATAGGTATTGCATATATTATTAAATAAAGATGTAATTTGTACAAATAAGGTATTCTCTGTACCAAATGATTATTTTGAATTGATCTGTGTTTCACCTGATTAACATTGATTACAATCACTTTTGATGATGGTACATTTTGATAAAAGAAATATTCTCATCTGTAATTTAGTTATTATTTATTGACAAATATGTTTGTCTTAGGTGCAATTGAGAAGCAAAAGCTTGTTTATATTTTAAATAGAGACCCTGAAGCTCGTCTTACAATTTCTTCCCCTTTAGAGGCACATAAAAGTAACACATTAGTCTATCACACTGTGGGAGTTGATGTAGGTTTTGAAAATCCTATGTTTGCTTGTTTAGAAATTGACTATGAGGTAATATTTTAACATTTTCCAAAAATAAATAGTATTTTAATACATATTAAAGTATTGATTTGGTTTGAATTTTGTAGGAAGCGGATAGTGACCCTACGGGAGATGCAGCGGTGAAAACGCAGCAAACATTGACTCTTTATGAACTAGACCTTGGTCTGAATCATGTTGTACGTAAATACAGTGAACCTTTGGAAGAACACGCAAATTTTCTGGTGTCAGTTCCTGGAGGAAATGACGGGCCAAGTGGTGTTCTTATTTGTTCAGAAAATTATCTGACATACAAAAATTTAGGAGATCAGCATGATATTCGTTGTCCAATTCCGAGGCGGCGTAATGATTTAGATGATCCCGAAAGAGGCATGATATTCGTATGTTCTGCAACTCATAAAACCAAGAGTATGTTCTTCTTCTTAGCTCAAACCGAACAAGGAGACATTTTTAAAATTACACTCGAAACGGATGAAGATATGGTGACTGAAATTAAATTGAAATACTTCGACACTGTACCTGTTGCGGCAAGCATGTGCGTTTTGAAAACAGGTTTCTTGTTTGTAGCTTCTGAATTTGGTAATCAGTAAGTATATTGTTTAAATTGTTGTGTCTTTTAATAAGCAATTTTGTTAAAATAACTTATGTTCCTTTTAGTTACCTTTACCAAATTGCACATTTAGGAGATGACGATGATGAACCGGAATTCAGTTCTGCTATGCCTCTTGAAGAAGGTGATACATTCTTTTTTGCACCAAGGCCGCTTAGAAATTTAGTATTAGTCGATGAAATGGACAGTTTATCGCCCATAATGGCGTGTCAGGTAATTTATTTTAAATGGTATTCCAATTGTTTTGCACTTTCATGTAGGGAACGAACACACTTCAGTTGTATTTATTCTCTCTGGTAAAGTGCAAGAATAAAATATTCTTAGTCGCCTTCAATTTGTTTTTGCAAACTGAAGTTGAACCTGAGAATAACAATAAAAATTAATATTGGTAAAGTATGATAAGGTACGATCGATAAAGTACGATATTGAAACAAGAATTCGTTGTTTCATGTAGGTAGCTGATTTAGCGAATGAGGATACTCCACAGTTATACATAACGTGCGGTAGAGGACCACGATCAACTTTGCGTGTTTTACGACACGGTTTGGAAGTATCTGAAATGGCTGTCAGTGAACTGCCTGGTAATCCAAATGCTGTGTGGACTGTTAAGAGAAGAGTCGATGGTTAGTTTGAAAACATCTTACACAATAGTTATTTGCATGTTTTGTTTATCACTATACGCTTAAATGACAATGCAAAATAAGTTTCAGCTTCGTTTTTTTTTTCTGCATTGACGATATACTTTACATACAATACACTTTTTATTTTATCACCTAACATAGTATAAAGTGGTCCTTTGTAATAGTTGTTATTTAATTTTAATTACAGTAAGTAGAAGTGTTACTTGAACAAAATTTAAAAATATCGGTTCTTTAAAGCTTTTATTAAAAAATAATATTAGAAAATTGTGGAGATACTTGGAATAAGAATACATTTTGAGAATTAATTAAATGAATTCATGATTGTGTATATTACTTATTCTATCTAACTCTGCAATTTTTCAATGCAAAAAAAGAGAAAAGTTGATTTTGTAAATGATACTAATGAATCTGGTGGCTTGATACACTCTTATCAAACACCAGTTCTCTCTTTCAGGCTACCAGCATGCAATTGGTTGAACTACAGAACACAGAAAGTGATAGAAAGGTAAGGACTGTAAAACTTGCCGGGAATTAAGAATTTATTTGCACCAAAAAACCGTCATCTACTCTTTATGTGTAGGATGAGAAAGCGCGTGCTCAACCGCCCATGACTGACGATCTAAATTAAAATATATCGATTCCGTCAATGTTTATTTTGCTTAGGTATTCAGAGTGAGCTTTGTAATTTTGATTGCAGAAGAGTATGATGCTTACATCATAGTGTCCTTCGTCAATGCTACTCTTGTACTTAGTATTGGAGAAACTGTAGAAGAAGTGACGGATTCTGGATTTCTCGGTACAACGCCAACACTAAGCTGCTCTGCCTTGGGAGAAGATGCACTGGTACAGGTGTGTTAATTTTTTTTTTCTTTTTAATGAAATGTATTTTCAATGCACTGCGGTATCTCCAACTCCTAGTTGACTACGAGTTGGTCGCAATAAATAGTGCTAAATTACACAGAGTTCTCGCATCGTTGAGTGTTTAGATAATTTTTCTAAACATGTTTGGTAAATTGAACTCGACAAAACTTTCACTATTAAAATATTAGCTTTTGTAATTACTGTTACATTTTCGTAGACAATTTTGCACTATTTTATTTAGGTGTATCCTGATGGAATACGACACATTCGTGCAGATAAGCGTGTGAACGAATGGAAGGCTCCTGGTAAAAAGACGATAGTGAAATGTGCAGTGAATCAACGTCAGGTCGTGATTGCGCTCACTGGAGGGGAACTAGTATACTTCGAGATGGATCCCGTATGTGTACTCAAATTAAATGTACATTTCTAATCGCATCATTTGTTCTCTCTGTGATGTTAATTACTCTCAGAGATAGTATAAAATGCGGAAAGCATAGCACTTTCTTCATCTGGAGTAGTGTTCAATTATATATTCATGCTAGATGAAAAAGTGGACATTTTTAAAAATTCGTTTAAATTTAATTGACTTCGGTTATTTTATACTTTCTAGACTGGGCAATTGAACGAATACACGGAAAGGAAAAAGATGCCGTCTGAAGTGATGTGTATGGCTCTTGGTAATGTAGCAATCGGAGAGCAAAGATCATGGTTCTTGGCCGTTGGCCTTCAGGACAATACCGTAAGAATTATTTCGTTAGATCCTTCGGATTGTTTAGCACCCAGGAGTATGCAAGCTCTACCAGCAGCTGCAGAAAGCTTATGTATCGTTGAAATGGGCGCTAAAGACGCAAATAGTTCAGAAGAATTATCTCCTCAACAATCGAGTCTTTATTTAAATATAGGTAGATAAAATTAGAAATACGTACTTTTCTTTTTTTAATATAACTTTTTAAACATGTACTTGTATGTTTCTAGGTTTACAGAATGGCGTCCTGCTAAGAACAGTGTTAGATCCAATTTCTGGTGATCTCGCGGATACACGCACACGATACTTGGGTTCGCGGCCCGTTAAATTATTTAGGATAAAAATGCAAGGGAACCAAGCTGTTCTTGCGATGAGTAGCAGATCATGGTTGAGTTATTATTATCAGAATCGTTTCCATTTGACTCCATTGTCGTACGAAAGTCTAGAGTTTGCGTCGGGCTTTAGTTCTGAACAGTGTCCTGAGGGAATTGTTGCCATTTCCACAAATACACTGAGAATTCTTGCTCTTGAGAAGTTAGGTGCGGTTTTCAATCAAATTAGTTTTCCTTTGGAGTATACACCGAGAAAATTTGCGATTCACTCGGACTCTGCACACTTAATTATCATTGAAACGGAGCACAATGCGTATACGGAGGAAACGAAACAGCAAAGAAGGTTACAAATGGCAGAGGAAATGCAAGAAGCCGCTGGTGCTGAGGAGGCTGTGGTAGCGAGAGAATTAGCGGAGGCTTTCTTGTCTGAAGAACCTAACGAAGCTGTATTTGGTGCACCAAGAGCTGGACCAGGCTTGTGGGCATCGTTGATAAGAATTATAGCCCCTACGACGGGACAAACATTCGAAGTTCATCGTCTGGAACAAAATTTAGCTGCCTTATGGTAAAGTATGACGAATATTGATGTCTCTGATATTTAAGTTTTAGAAAATCTGGAGAATCTAATTTTCTATGAATTATATTACAGTTTAAGCCTTGTAAAGTTTGCGAATCAGGGTGACCAACTGTTTCTCATAGTTGGTATCGCAAGGGAATTTCAATTGAATCCGAGGGTTAGCAGTGGTGGCTTTCTATATACGTATAAGTAAGTGTTCATTATATTGAAAAATGTATTATAGGCATAATTTATATGATGACAAAAATACACAATTACTGTAACTCACTTTGGAGAAATTCCTGCAGTACTGATATTGACATTTAATGTAAAATGCATAATTAAGAAAAAAGGATAAGTGTGAAAATAAACATTTTTTTTTTTTACAGAGTAAATGTCGAATGTACTAGTCTTGAATTGGTGCACAAAACTACTTTGGACGAAGTACCGCTGGCTATATGTCCGTATCAAGGAAGAGTTTTAGTGGGTGTTGGTAGAATGTTGCGCTTATACGACATGGGCAAAAAGAAGTTGCTACGAAAGTGTGAGAATAAACATATTCCCAATGCTGTTGTTTCGATTAACGCTATTGGACAGCGGATTTATGTTAGTGATGTGCAAGAGTCCGTGTATGCTGTTAGATATAAACGTCAAGAGAATCAACTTATAGTCTTCGCGGATGATACGCATCCAAGATGGATAACTACCACCTGTGTGCTGGATTATGATACTGTTGCTACCGCTGACAAATTTGGCAACATTGCTGTTGTAAGTAGAATGGAAACATACATAAGTGATGAGTTCAATAATTGTTCGATTATATGAATTTTTTAACTATATTTTCTATATATTCTTTTACTAGATACGCTTAGCAAGTGGCATTAACGATGATGTCGACGAAGATCCAACTGGTAATAAAGCTTTATGGGACAGGGGTTTGTTAAATGGCGCTAGTCAAAAAGCAGACACAGTTGCCTGTTTCCATGTAGGCGAAACAGTTATGTCTTTACAAAAAGCGACTCTTATACCTGGTGGTTCTGAAAGTTTAGTATACACAACATTGAGTGGAACAGTAGGGGTGCTTGTTCCCTTTACAAGTCACGAAGATCATGATTTCTTCCAACATTTGGAGATGCATATGCGCTCAGAGCATCCACCACTTTGTGGGAGGGATCATTTGTCGTTCAGATCGTACTATTATCCTGTGAAGAACGTCATAGACGGAGATCTCTGCGAACAATTTAACTCGATCGAACCAGCAAAACAGAAAAGTATATCAGGTGATCTCGAACGAACGCCATCTGAAGTGTCAAAAAAACTCGAGGATATTCGTACACGATACGCTTTCTAAATTTTTTTTTGGAATTTATTTATTATCATTATTAAATGTTAAATTTAACATATTTGCATTCCGTTTTATGAATTCATCATATTTCTCATGATAGAACATGCGTTGAATAAATCATTTGTAAAAAAATGTTACGTACATATAACTTTTGATATGCGAATTCAGAAAAAGTGTGTAAAAAATTGTACACGCACTGTATAATAAGTGTATGAGCTAAGTTTACGTGACGTTGAATGTGATTGTAGAAAGAAGAGGATCTTAACAGAAATCTATTTAAATTAAAAGAAACCAGAAGAAATTAAGTTTATTTCTGATAAACGAGTAAATTCTTAAATTATCCTGAGCTTGTACATTTTTATCTTGTACGTTTCATGTTTTACTATGTTCAAGAAAATAGTATAATGAAAGTTATAATTTTTAAGTAGAATAAGATTCACTATTATATCCTATCAATATGTGTATATCTTTCGACTGTATATGCTGTAAGTTTCGACGATGGCACGAAGTGTTGCAATATTGAAAAATACACGTTTTTCTCCACAAGTTACATATTAGAAACATTATTTTTAAAACTTCCTATATTTTTTCTTTTAATTCATATTAGTATGTAATCATCGTATAATTTTTTTTAGTTCATCCTTGTTAGTTTACTAAAGAAAGAAGCTAAAAGTGAAGTCTGATGTACAATGAAGAAAAAAATAGCGCCTCGCCGACCTATATTATAAATACAACTTATACATTAAAGATTGAACAATTCTTAAACTAAAAATGGATCCTAATCAATCAATGTTTGTACTTAAATTATTTTAGAAAAATCAACCAGATATTTTATTCTTATTATCTTCTAATTCTTGAAATTATCATTTTCATATCCAATGAAAATTAAATATTAAAAGACAAACGTTTTACTTTTTTTTTATGTATACTTTTGAAGTAGATAAGAAAGGTCGCATCAAGTAAGTTATTAAAAAAATAGAACGAGGAGTCGATTGTTAAATACATGCCTAAGCATTCAATGCATTATTTTTCCTTTTCTGCTCTAGAATTGCACGAGCTCATTTCTTTCTACCCGATTACTTCTGTTGCTTGTTGCATCCCTTTCGACCTACAATTCGTCGCCAATAGGGGTCAGTGTAGTTGTAGTTCGCATTTTTATCGGAGAGCTCCGAAGTGCGAAGTTAATCCGTGTGCCGAAGCGTATCGAGGGTATAATGCAACATTATTACCCCCGTTTAACCTTCAAATTAATAAGCAGGCTATGAGACATGAAATCTAAAAGCCACTGTTAAAAAAAATTACATTACTTTAATTTATTAATGAAATCAGTGAACCAAAACAATCAGAAGCACTACAATAATTTTTCTACTCTTTTTTCTAATTCTTCTACAATTTTTCGTATTCTATGCGCGTAAATTCGAATGCGAATGTATTCCTCAGAGACTTTATCAATATCCCAGCGATGGATATTTATCGTTTCACCTTTTAAGTGGTCATAATCGATAGTCTAACATTCTCTTTAAAATTTCATTGCAAATCCAAATATTTTTTCAAAATTTATTAGATGCATGCTCATTTACGATAATACTTTACACTGCAATTCGAAAAGCAGACTCATGATAGACGTTTATCGTTTTACATTTTGAATAGTTACCATCTATATAAAATTCCTCAAAAAATTCAACTCTAATTTAAAACTTTTTTCAAAATTTTCTCAATGTATATTCATTTGAAATAATATTTCAGACGATATCTTACACTTCAAGTGATTCAAAAGAATAGATCAAGCTTTCGTTGATACATGATTTTTGCAATGCATTGAGGCACCGTGATCAGTAGTTCCGTCATTGCAGTAGTAGCGTGCTTTAGGGCGTCGAAACGGAGAGAAAAGGACCGAACGCCGATCGATGCATTGAGGCGCCAGGCCCTGAGCTCAGCCCCGTTTCGTTCCATCACCCTTACCCCGGTATGCCCTGCAGCAAAGCTACCCTCCGGGCTTTTCTCTTTCCTGTGCAGTTGCGCATCAACCTCTTCAGGGTGTAGAACTGCATTCGATCACTGGACTTTTACAGCCCTCGTATAAACGTTACCTCTTATACGGCTTATTTCTGTTGTGATACGAAATAATACGTTACTCGAAGGTGTACCGATTCTGAGAGAAAGTAAACTTTTTGTCAACGATTTTTATCTTTGTTTAAATTACACTTTCTGATACGTGCAAATTGTCCGGGGTGATGTCAATTAATAGTGTCATTCGTTCTTATAATTATGTCGGTTGTCATTATTGGCGAAGTTTGCAATTTCGACGTGCTTGAACCACTTTATGAGCACATGATTCGTCAAGCGTAAAACTGTGATTCGGTGTCATCGATTCGAACTACGCTTGCTGGTGTGATGTTCGATTCACTGACAGATGATTATGGTAAATGATTTTTTTAGTATTATTCGATGAAACATAGTGTGTTTTAAAAAGGAACGTTTTTTGAGTGTACTGGAAATTTTATGACAGGCGTGTTTGGTGTAGATTTCCATAAACATGGATAATGATTTTTTTCAACAATTACAAAGGTTTATTTATTAAAAAAAATTGATCTTAAAAAATTAGTGAATTTTTGTAATTTTTATATTTTTGAATTTCAACTTTTAACTTGATTTTGTCATGATGAATTTATTTAAATATTTGGATTGTATTTTGGTAATTGCAAAATCTAATGTACATTTTAAGTTGCTCTGTGTAGTAAAATTATTTAAATGCATGTTAATAAGCATGAAGAATTGAGTTCAGATAAAAGATCTAATTTTATCTATGAAGTATGAAACTTAGTGCGATGGTTTCTATGAATATCCTAATAAAATGTTTGCCATTCTACGTATACAAGTAGGAGAGATATGAATATATACATTCTCTTTAATCTGTAACAAATATTTGACCAGACTTTAGTAAAAGTTATAGAACAAAGTAGTCATAAAGATAAATTCGAGAGGGATGAAAGAAAAATTGTTTTCTTGTGTGAAGTGTTTATTGTGTAAATGTATACAGAGAATAAGAGGGGTAATCAAGTTCTTCTTCCAGCCTTTGCTGATGTAGCCAAGTATTTGATTTAATTTGTTTACCTACTTCGGCTGTATTACCTCTCTTCCTCTTTTTATAGAACACTTTGTATAGTAATAACAATTTGGTAATGTGATTGCTCATTAATATGTTCAAAAATAACTTGAACGTGCTTCAAATTTATTGAGTGCTTTCTATTAAATGAGAAACATGTAATTCGTTGATTTACTTGAGCAGTGTTTTAAAAAACAAAAATTATTTTGATCAAGTACTCTATGTCCATATTTAATATTTGAAAATCACCCAATTTTACAATTCAAATTTTCATGCTGAAAGCACTAAAGTCTCATTTTCTCACTATAAAAAGATTCCTTTTGTTTTGATAGGAAGTAGCTGATGCTGGAGGCGGTCACCAACAGTTTCGTGTAACTGTTCTAGTTCCGTTGATTTTTCTGTTTTGTTGGACGGATTACGTGGCAGCTGGTGATTGTGGTCTGGCTGAGTTAACTTGCCGGGACGGGCATTGTGTACCGATTGATGCATACTGCAATGGGCAGGATGATTGCGGTGATAACAGTGACGAGCCGCCTATGTGTACACCCTGTAATCGTACGTATCATGGACGCGAAGGACGTACGTACAAACTGGATCTTCCGAGACCTGCTGAGGAACGTCTACCATTTCTTTGCCATTTAACGTTCACTGCTGCTGGACAAGGGTACGGGGAGTTGGTGCAACTTTTATGGGATGCGTTTAGCGTGGGCAGAGTAGATCCAAACACTGATAGTTTTGTTACAAGCTGTCCAGAAGGATCTCTACAACTAGCAGAATTAGGTAGGCATTTCACAGGAGGTTCTTGGTGTGGTGTTGGAGAAGGAAAAGCTTCTTACTACAGTGAAACCAGTACTGTCACAGCATCTATACGACTGTTTCATGCACCTTCAAGTGTACCATTTGAGTTTCGTTTAAGATACAGATTCGTAGCACGTAATGAAGCTGTTGCTAGATTAGGGAAACCTGAACTTCCAATTGAGAGGGGCTCTCCAGTACCTGGTACTTATTGTTCTCGAAATTTCTATGAATGTCACTTAAAACAATGTAGGTTGCAGAGTCCAAATTATCCTGGAGAATATCCAAGAAATGCCAGTTGTTTGATAACAGTAAGACAGAAAGAGGTACCTACATGCAAGCATGCCATGATTTCTGTGAAATCTACACCAACTGGTCCTGCTGGAATGACCATAGCCAATAGTACTTTAAGTATGTGGCAAGATTGTCCTTCAGAAAAAGACCGCCTTATCTTTCGCGATGGTGTTAGATCAGAGGATCCAATTTTATTGGTATATTGTGGAGGACCTTTACCACGGATCACTGCCAGAGGTTCAACAATGCAAGTAGAATTTCGAAGCTCTCCGATAGCTATTCCACTTGGTGCTTCTGCTTTAAGACTTGAACTGGAGATTCAAGTAGTTTATGTGGACTCTGATGGACTTGATTATGCAAAGAATCCCCAAGGCTGCCATTTTGTCGTAAATGATACTAACAAAAGGAGCGGTGTATTGAGAGCACCACTGCATGCACTGCCACCAAATTCCAGTTGTACCTGGAATATTGAAGGATCCACTGGAGATAGAGTGTGGATTTATTTTTCTTCCTACTCCCAGAGAGACTTGACAGGTAGTGTGGAAAACAATGCCAGTTCTCAATCAGATGTACCTTGTGCAGTGAAGTTAATTTTTTGGGATGGTACCCCAACCACTGTACTTCCAATGGCTACACTCTGTGATGACACACCCAAGTTGTGTGCTCATGCAGCTTTAAGAAATGTTACCAGAAGTACAAGGCCATGTACAGAGGATGAAAGCTATATTACGGTGGCACCATCTTTGACATTAAAAATGGAGACATTATTGGGTACTGCTCTTCATACAGTTAATTTCAATGTAAGTTATAAGATCATAATTTATTTCACACTTACTTTAGCAAGAAACTTAATAATAAGAAACTTACTTTAGCAAGAAACCAATAAAATATTATTGTAGGCACAGTATGAGTTTATTTCAACCATTCAAGTTGGGGAGCCCTGGGGGGATGGAGTTTGCAGCAGGGTGTGGCGCAAGGTTCGAAGCGGTGAGGTAACCTCACCACGTGATGTTCGTCTCTTTGGACGGGGTGGATCTCCGAAATTAGAATGCAGATATCGAATTGAGGCTGGTGCGGACGAGAGAGTGCGACTGACATTGCACAACGTCAGTTTCGGCGAGTCGACTGTGTGTACGAGCGAACCAGATCCTCATACAGGGCGACCACGTTGTGTTCAGGATGTGGGTTCCAGAGAAGCCCATTTAATTTTATATGAAGCGCCTTGGCGGGACGTGAAGCTTCCCAGAGCTTGTCTATGTGATAATACATCTCATCTTCCACTGACGCACATTTCTTCAAGCAGAGCTTTGGAGATCACCTTTTTAGTCGATCAGCAAGCTCCGCATGAAGATTTTGAGACACTCTTTTTCTATGCCAGCTTCGAGCTCGTTCGAGCACCTGAGTGTCCCAGAAAGCAAAGAGTACGAGGAGAAGGTAATTTTTTTTATTATTATTTAGTTAATTACTGACTAACTTTTCTAAGATATTGACTATTTACAGGTGGCGAATTAAGATTTGTTGCTCCACCATTGTCAAGACCAGACATTTATTGTGAGGGACTCCCGTGGTTGGTGGAAGCACGTGAAAATAGATCTCTTTTTGTTCTAACCTGGGGCTGGTTCCTTCCCCTTGAACCAGCGCCGATATCAGAATTAAATGAACAATCCAAGTGCCCTACTTCCAATAGAATCCTCCTTTATTCAGGCTGGCCACCTAGACTCTTGAAAGTAGTCTGTCCCGCAGAACCAGGTGCAAGAGAGTTCACCGTTCATGTATTTTCTGAGGAATGGCTAGGAGGAACCGGAGAGGGTAAATGGCCAGGACCACCGCGACCACCTGCGCTTTTGTTGGATTTCGTAGCTAGGGAATCTGGCCAGGCCGCTGCCTCCTGGCTTGAAATTTCAAAGAGCAGGGCTGCACTGCGCAGACAATTGCGATTACCCGAGAGAGGAGTGGAAAACGAAACTTTATCCCATGGAGATTGCCCTCATAAATGCCCTGAATTAAGCGCTTGCATCGCTGCGAGTCTGTGGTGCGATGGAAGACCTCATTGTCCGTCTGGGCATGACGAGGCGAATTGTGGCAACGGTGCAAAATTGCTCGGATTACTTCCTTCGGAAATATGGCTTGTGCTGGCAGGTGTCGCTGGAATCATCGCTGCATTCGCGTGCTTCTTTGCTGTGCTCATTAGCAGGTAGATTTAGTTAGGTTAGTTGTCATTGTAAATAGTCTTGTTTTGAATTTCTGTTGTTTCAGGTCAAAAACACGTACAAAAAGACTTCACTATAAAGGTACAAAGAAAAGCAATAGACCTAGACGAGCACCGACAGAAGAAACACTGCTTGGAGCAGCGTCCTGACAACAGCAACCCGGTTTCGTGGAGTACATTCACGTGGACCGGGAAACGACCGTTTAGCAATATTTCTCTGTGCTTTACCGTCCACTAACTTAACAATATCCCCAGGTATTATAATCCAAGTAACAATATTTTAATTTTTAGTGTAGTTACCTATGTTGTTTAATTTTATACTTTTTAATTTTCCAGTGGTTGCTTGATTGAAACTATTACATTCGTTTATACACATTCTATTTTCTAGATGTTACAATGACTATGCAACCTTGTCGAGATTAAACAATACAATAGGGAGGGACACAAAATGTAGCCATGCTATATTTCTTTGAACTATTTGAAACCTTGAATGAAATGATAATTTTTAATCACTTTATTGTATGAGTAGTTAAAGTGACAGCAATATTGTCGACTTTGAATTTGTGCAATATCGGTGTGTGATAGTGAATAGTAGTACTCATTGTTTTAGAAATTCTTTATGAAAGCTCTCTATTTCCAATATAATATAATTGAGTTGTATAACATTAACACAAGGTTTTATAAACCAAAGAGATTGTAAATGCAATTAATATAATACACAGAAGTAAATTTATAATTTAAAAAAATATCACACATATTGCTCAAAACATATTGTAACTGCCAAAAAAAGAAGTATTTTAAGTTCAATTAGCAACTATAACATTTTTAGCATCAATAGAAGGGAAAAAGGAAACAATAGGAAAATGTATTCTGATTGCAAAAAAAGTAACTCTTTTATATTTTAATCCAGGAGCAACTTAAATTTAAGAAAGGATTGAAATTGATTACATAATTATAGTTACACTTTACCAGTAATGCCAAAAGTTCATTTATATTTCTTTCGTAATTTTAAAAAATATTTTTGACTTTTGCTCCAATATTTAAATGAGATATATAGGAGGTACGAAGCAAATTAGAATAATTGTTTAAGAAGAAAGCTTATTAAATTTGCTGAGAAAAAAAAACTTTCGAACTTCATATTGATTATTTTTCTTTTTTGCTAAATACAGAAACTACAAAAGTACTGTACTTATAAGGGAACAATTGTAGGTAAAGTTCCAGCGCACAAGAGATTGTGAGAAAAATGAGGGAAATAAAAAAAAATTAGCAGAAATTTATGGTACAATATTATATAA
>NW_017100397.1:1782628-1784370 GCF_001263275.1 Habropoda laboriosa | reverse complement strand
TACTTCCTATTCTTGTTTCTCATTATGTATTGATATTTTAATTTACATTCACTTATGAATTAATTAATTTACAACAATAGATACAAACTAGTGAACTATATTCTTATTAACCGAATATCGTCGAAAAAGCTATTAAACTAAGTAAAGTATAGAATTAGAAAGGATTAGAGAATATTTATGCAAATATTCTAAAACAAAAAAATTATTCATAAAATCGCTGTTATACAATATTTAGTACTATAGTTTATAGTTGCACTTACAAAATAAAGTTAAGATAGCTGTGACATGAAGCATTGGGAGATACTGATATAATTTATAATTATAAAGCACTCAATAATGTTAAAAATGTTGTTATTAAAATGTAATTGCTGTTATATGAACAATCAATATGTATTATTTGAATGAAAAAATATTTGCCTATTAGGTTATTTGCAATTAGGCTATTCATACTTGAGAGATTGATTATTATTGAATATTTTAAACGGAAATTTAATATTAGATGCACGAATTACAATTCAGAGGAATAAATCAAACATAGTTTTTAATTCAACTATTACTATATAGATTATAGTACATGAATATCGAGTAAGAAGGGTACATTTAAGCACCACTATAAGGACTGAAAGTAAATTGCAAGATGCAGTGATTAAATGAAAAGAATAAAAAGTACTATAAGAGCTATTCGAGAGTTAACAATTAATGTGTATTTAGTCTTTAGAGAATGTGCATACAAACTAGAAATGGAGTATCCAATATTTCAAATCTATATCACACAATACATTAATTCCTTGCAAAGTTATACTGTTAATTAATTCGAGAAAAATGAGAACACTTCAATAATAAAATCTTCACGTATATTTTACATTTAAATTATCATATATCTGCTGCAAAGAGTAAAGATTACAACTTGCAGGGAATTTCAACATTGTGAAATGGATTTAGTATGCAAGATATACTACAGTGTATATCAAACATACTATATGAGAAATGAATGTATATATCATGGTCCGCTTAAAATATTTCCAATTCTGATATCTGAATATGGTATTATGCATTATGTTTGCATATACATATACCCAATTTTTGCAATAACTTGCTTTTCATTGAAAGATTAAAACTGTATTTAAAAACAATGCATGCAGCCATAAAAATGGATATTTTATATTAAAAAGACTTTATTATTTAATCAAGGAGAAATGAGTTATTCACAATTTTATACTTAGTACATGCATACATATACATGTAAAAAATGTTATAAAAAAATTGATATAATTATCAGTAGCTAAATACAGATATTTTTCAAAACATTGTGCAGAAAAAAGTAAACCAGTATTGTTATGAATAATTTCTGTTATTTACAAGATAATATAGTACAATATTTTGAGAAATATTTCTTATTTTTAGAATTAAACTTGTATCATATGTAAGTATATTTATATTGAGTGCTTCCGTTAATTGATTTGTTATCTTCATTTTATCATTCTGTATAAATAACTTCATGAATTCTCGTTTCGTCTAGGCTCTGTTACTTTTGTATATTTAGATATCTGAATACTATCAGTTCACGCAGACCATGTAGCTCAATATAAATAGCAAATATTAGAGAAAAAATACTTTTATGAAGGACACAACCATGATAGCGTTTCCCATAACTTATTCTAATTCAGATAAATGATTTAGAGTTTTGAGAAGAACACATTTTATGAAGAGTAACAAAATAAAAAAAGTAAACTTATACTAGG